>NW_022263582.1:0-49710 GCF_002021735.2 Oncorhynchus kisutch
TCAGTGAGGTGAGACCATGAACCCTTTGAAACCAATTTAATCAGTGAGTGAGACCACAGAACCCTTTGAACCATTTAATCAGTGAGGTGAGAACATGGACCCTTTGAAACCAATTTAATCAGTGAGGTGAGACCATAGAACCCTTTGAAACCATTTAATCAGTGAGGTGAGACCATAGAACCCTTTGAAACCATGTCATCAGTGAGGTGAGACCATAGAACCCTTTGGAACCCATGTCAGTGAGGGTAGACCATAGAACCCTTGAAACCCATGTCATCAGTGAGGTGAGACCATAACCCCTTTGAAACCATTTAATCAGTGAGGTGAGACCACAGAACCCTTTGAAACCAATTTATCAGTGAGGTGAGACCACAGAACCCTTTGAAAATCATGTCATCAGTGAGGTGAGACCATAGAACCCTTTGAAACCAATTTAATCAGTGAGGTGAGACATGGAGCCCTTTGAACCAATTTATCAGTGAGGTGAGACATAGAACCCTTTGAACCCATGTCATCATGAGGTGAGACCATAGAACCCTTTGAAACCCTTTATCAGTGAGGTGAGACCATAGAACCCTTTGAAACCATGTCATCAGTGAGGTGAGACCATAGAACCCTTTGGAACCCATGTCATCATTGAGGTGAGACCATAGACCCTTTGGAACCCATGTCATCAGGGGGAGACCATAGAACCCTTTGAAACCAATTTAATCATTGAGTGAGACCACAGAACCCTTTGAAACCATTTCATCAGTGAGGGTGAGACCATATAACCCTTTGAAACCAATTTATCAGTGAGGTGAGACCATAGAACCCTTTGAAACCATGTCTCATGAGGTGAGACCATAGAACCCTTTGAAACCATGTCATCAGTGAGGTGAGACACAGAACCCTTTGAAACCAATTTCATCAGTGAGGTGAGACCATAGAACCCTTTGAAACCATGTCATCAGTGAGGTGAGACCATAGAACCCTTTGAAACCATTTAATCAGTGAGGTGAGACCATGGACCCTTGAAACCAATTTAATCAGTGAGGTGAGACAAGAACCCTTTGAAACCCATGTCATCAGTGAGTGAGACCATAGAACCCTTTGAAACCCATGTCATCAGTGAGGTGAGACCATAGAACCCTTGAAACCATTCAAAGTCAGTGAGGTGAGACCAAAACCCTTTGAAACCATGTCATCAGTGAGGTGAGACCATAAACCCTTGAACCAATTTAATCAGTGAGGTGAGACCATAGAACCCTTTGAACCCATGTCATCAGTGAGGTGAGACCATAGAACCCTTTGGAACCCTTCATCGGTAGGTGAACCTATGAACACCCTTTGAAACCCATTCATGAGTGAGGTGAGACCATAGAACCCTTTGAATCCATGTCATCAGTGAGGTGAGACCATAGAACCCTTTGAAACCAATTTAATCAGTGAGGTGAGACCACAGAACCCTTTGAAATCCATATCATCAGTGAGGTGAGACAAAAGAACCCTTTGAAACCAATTTAATCAGTGAGGTGAGACCACAGAACCCTTTGAAATCCATGTCATCATTGAGGTGAGACCATGAACCCTTTGAAACCAATTTAATCAGTGAGGTGAGACCACAGAACCTTTGAAACCAATTTAATCAGTGAGGTGAGACATGAGCCCTTTGAAACCAATTTAATCAGTGAGGTGAGACCATAGAACCCTTTGAAACCAATTTATCAGTGAGGTGAGACCATGGAGCCCTTTGAAACCAATTTAATCAGTGAGGTGAGACCATAGAACCCTTTGGAACCCATGTCATCAGTGAGGGTAGACCATAGAACCCTTTGGAACCCATGTCATCAGTGAGGTGAGACCATAGAACCCTTGGAAACCAATTTAATCAGTGAGGTGAGACCACAGAACCCTTTGAAACCAATTTAATCAGTGAGGTGAGACCACAGAACCCTTTGAAATCCATGTCATCAGTGAGGTGAGACCATAGAACCCTTTGAAACCATTTAATCAGTGAGGTGAGACCATGGAACCCTTTGAAACCATTTAATCAGTGAGGGAGACCATAGAACCCTTTGAACCCATGTCATCAGTGAGGGAGACCATGAACCCTTTGAAACCATGTCATCAGTGAGGGGAGACCATAGAACCCTTTGAAACCCATGTCATCAGTGAGGTGAGACATAGAACCCTTTGAAACCCATGTCATCAGTGAGGTGAGACCATAGAACCCTTTGAAATCCATGTCATCAGTGAGGTGAGACATATAACCCTTTGAAACCAATTTAATCAGTGAGGTGAGACCACAGAACCCTTTGAAATCCATATCATCAGTGAGGTGAGACAAAAGAACCCTTTGAAACCAATTTAATCAGTGAGGTGAGACCACAGAACCTTTGAAACCAATTTAATCAGTGAGGTGAGACCATGGAGCCCTTTGAAACCAATTTAATCAGTGAGGTGAGACCATAGAACCCTTTGAAACCAATTTAATCAGTGAGGTGAGACCATGGAGCCCTTTGAAACCAATTTAATCAGTGAGGTGAGACCATAGAACCCTTTGAAACCCATGTCATCAGTGAGGTGAGACCATAGAACCCTTTGGAACCCATGTCATCAGTGAGGTGAGACCATAGCACCCTTTGAAACCCATGTCATCAGTGAGGTGAGACCATAGAACCCTTTGAAATCCATTTCATCAGTGAGGTGAGACCACAGAACCCTTTGAAATCCATGTCATCAGTGAGGTGAGACCATAGAACCCTTGAAACCAATTTAATCAGTGAGGTGAGACCATAGAACCCTTTGAACCCATGTCATCAGTGAGGGAGACCATAGAACCCTTTGGAACCCATGTCATCAGTGAGGTGAGACCATAGAACCCTTTGAAACCCATGTCATCAGTGAGGTGAGACCATAGAACCCTTTGAAACCATGTCATCAGTGAGGTGAGACAATATAACCCTTTGAAACCAATTTAATCATTGAGGTGAGACCACAGAACCCTTTGAAATCCATATCATCAGTGAGGTGAGACAATAACCCTTTGAAACCAATTTAATCAGTGAGGTGAGACCACAGAACCCTTTGAAATCCATGTCCTCAGTGAGGTGAGACCATGAACCCTTTGAAACCAATTTAATCAGTGAGGTGAGACCACAGAACCTTTGAAACCAATTAATCAGTGAGGTGAGAACATGGAGCCCTTTGAAACCAATTTAATCAGTGAGGTGAGACCATAGAACCCTTTGAAACCAATTTAATCAGTGAGGTGAGACCATGGAGCCCTTTGAAACCAATTTAATCAGTGAGGTGAGACCATAGAACCCTTTGGAACCCATGTCATCAGTGAGGGTAGACCATAGAACCCTTTGGAACCCATGTCATCAGTGAGGTGAGACCATAGCAACCCTTTGAAACCAATTTAATCAGTGAGGTGAGACCACAGAACCCTTTGAAACCAATTTAATCAGTGAGGTGAGACCACAGAACCCTTTGAAATCCATGTCCTCAGTGAGGTGAGACCATAGAACCCTTTGAAACCAATTTAATCAGTGAGGTGAGACCATAGAACCCTTTGAAACCCATGTCATCAGTGAGGTGAGACCATAGAACCCTTTGAACCCATGTCATCGTGAGGTGAGACCATAGAACCCTTTGAAACCCATGTCATCAGTGAGGTGAGACCATAGAACCCTTTGAAATCCATGTCATCAGTGAGGTGAGACCATAGAACCCTTTGAAATCCATGTCATCAGTGAGGTGAGACCATAGAACCCTTTGAAACCAATTAATCAGTGAGGTGAGACCATAGAACCCTTTGAAACCCATGTCATCAGTGAGGTGAGACCATAGAACCCTTTGAAACCCATGTCATCAGTGAGGTGAGACCATAGAACCCTTTGAAACCCATTTCATCAGTGAGGTGAGACCATAGAACCCTTTGAAACCAATTTAATCAGTGAGGTGAGACCATAGAACCCTTTGAAACCATGTCATCAGTGAGGTGAGACCATAGAACCCTTTGAAACCATGTCATCAGTGAGGTGAGACCATAGAACCCTTTGAAACCCATTTAATCAGTGAGGTGAGACCATAGAACCCTTTGAAACCATGTTATCAGTGAGGTGAGACCATAGAACCCTTTGAAACCATATAATCAGTGAGGTGAGACCATAGAACCCTTTGAAACCAATTTAATCAGTGAGGTGAGACCATAGAACCCTTTGAAATCCATGTCATCAGTGAGGTGAGACCATAGAACCCTTTGAAACCAATTTAATCAGTGAGGTGAGACCATAGAACCCTTTGAAACCAATTAATCAGTGAGGTGAGACCATAGAACCCTTTGAAACCATGTCATCAGTGAGGTGAGACCATAGAACCCTTTGAAACCAATTTAATCAGTGAGGTGAGACCATAGAACCCTTTGAAACCATTTAATCAGTGAGGTGAGACCATAGAACCCTTTGAAACCAATTTAATCAGTGAGGTGAGACCATAGAACCCTTTGAAACCAATTTAATCAGTGAGGTGAGACCATAGAACCCTTTGAAACCAATTTAATCAGTGAGGTGAGACCATAGAACCCTTTGAAACCAATTTAATCAGTGAGGTGAGACCATAGAACCCTTTGAAACCATGTAATCAGTGAGGTGAGACCATAGAACCCTTTGAAACCAATTTAATCAGTGAGGTGAGACCATAGAACCCTTTGAAACCAATTTAATCAGTGAGGTGAGACCATAGAACCCTTTGAAACCATGTCCTCAGTGAGGTGAGACCATAGAACCCTTTGAAACCAATTTAATCAGTGAGGTGAGACCATAGAACCCTTTGAAACCCATGTCATCAGTGAGGTGAGACCATAGAACCCTTTGAAACCCATGTCATCAGTGAGGTGAGACCATAGAACCCTTTGAAACCCATGTCATCAGTGAGGTGAGACCATAGAACCCTTTGAAATCCATGTCATCAGTGAGGTGAGACCATAGAACCCTTTGAAATCCATGTCATCAGTGAGGTGAGACCATAGAACCCTTTGAAACCAATTTAATCAGTGAGGTGAGACCATAGAACCCTTTGAAACCAATTTAATCAGTGAGGTGAGACCATGGAACCCTTTGAAACCAATTTAATCAGTGAGGTGAGACCATAGAACCCTTTGAAACCAATTTAATCAGTGAGGTGAGACCACAGAACCCTTTGAAATCCATGTCATCAGTGAGGTGAGACCATAGAACCCATTTCTCAGTGAGGTGAGACCATAGAACCCTTTGAAACCAATTTAATCAGTGAGGTGAGACCATAGAACCCTTTGAAACCAATTTAATCAGTGAGGTGAGACCATAGAACCCTTTGAAACCAATTTAATCAGTGAGGTGAGACCACAGAACCCTTTGAAATCCATGTCATCAGTGAGGTGAGACCATAGAACCCTTTGAAACCAATTTAATCAGTGAGGTGAGACCATAGAACCCTTTGAAATCCATGTCATCAGTGAGGTGAGACCATAGAACCCTTTGAAACCAATTTAATCAGTGAGGTGAGACCATAGAACCCTTTGAAACCAATTTAATCAGTGAGGTGAGACCATGGAACCCTTTGAAACCATTTAATCAGTGAGGTGAGACCATAGAACCCTTTGAAACCAATTTAATCAGTGAGGTGAGACCATGGAACCCTTTGAAACCAATTTAATCAGTGAGGTGAGACCATAGAACCCTTTGAAACCAATTTAATCAGTGAGGTGAGACCATAGAACCCTTTGAAACCAATTTAATCAGTGAGGTGAGACCATAGAACCCTTTGAACCCATGTCATCAGTGAGGTGAGACCATAGAACCCTTTGAAACCAATTTAATCAGTGAGGTGAGACCATAGAACCCTTTGAAACCAATTTAATCAGTGAGGTGAGACCATAGAACCCTTTGAAACCATGTCATCAGTGAGGTGAGACCATAGAACCCTTTGAAACCAATTTAATCAGTGAGGTGAGACCATAGAACCCTTTGAAACCATGTCATCAGTGAGGTGAGACCATAGAACCCTTTGGAAACCATGTCATCAGTGAGGTGAGACCATAGAACCCTTTGAAACCCATGTCATCAGTGAGGTGAGACCATAGAACCCTTTGAAACCATGTCATCAGTGAGGTGAGACCATAGAACCCTTTGAAATCCATGTCATCAGTGAGGTGAGACCATAGAACCCTTTGAAACCAATTTAATCAGTGAGGTGAGACCATAGAACCCTTTGAAACCAATTTAATCAGTGAGGTGAGACCATGGAACCCTTTGAAACCAATTTATCAGTGAGGTGAGACCATAGAACCCTTTGAAACCAATTTAATCAGTGAGGTGAGACCACAGAACCCTTTGAAATCCATGTCATCAGTGAGGTGAGACCATAGAACCCATGTCCTCAGTGAGGTGAGACCATAGAACCCTTTGAAACCAATTTAATCAGTGAGGTGAGACCATAAACCCTTTGAAACCAATTTAATCAGTGAGGTGAGACCATAGACCCTTTGAAATCCATGTCATCAGTGAGGTGAGACCATAGAACCCTTTGAAACCAATTTAATCAGTGAGGTGAGACCATAGAACCCTTTGAAATCCATGTCATCAGTGAGGTGAGACCATAGAACCCTTTGAAACCAATTTAATCAGTGAGGTGAGACCACAGAACCCTTTGAAACCAATTTAATCAGTGAGGTGAGACCATAGAACCCTTTGAAACCAATTTAATCAGTGAGGTGAGACCATGGAACCCTTTGAAACCAATTTAATCAGTGAGGTGAGACCATAGAACCCTTTGAAATCCATGTCATCAGTGAGGTGAGACCATAGAACCCTTTGAAACCATGTCATCAGTGAGGTGAGACCATAGAACCCTTTGAAACCAATTTAATCAGTGAGGTGAGACCATAGAACCCTTTGAAACCAATTTAATCAGTGAGGTGAGACCATAGAACCCTTTGAAACCAATTTAATCAGTGAGGTGAGACCATAGAACCCTTTGAAACCAATTTAATCAGTGAGGTGAGACCATAGAACCCTTTGAAACCAATTTAATCAGTGAGGTGAGACCATAGAACCCTTTGAAACCAATTTAATCAGTGAGGTGAGACCATGGAACCCTTTGAAACCAATTTAATCAGTGAGGTGAGACCATAGAACCCTTTGGAACCCATGTCATCAGTGAGGTGAGACCATAGAACCCTTTGAAACCAATTTAATCAGTGAGGTGAGACCATAGAACCCTTTGAAACCAATTTAATCAGTGAGGTGAGACCATAGAACCCTTTGGAACCCATGTCATCAGTGAGGTGAGACCATAGAACCCTTTGAAACCCATGTCATCAGTGAGGTGAGACCATAGAACCCTTTGAAACCCATGTCATCAGTGAGGTGAGACCATAGAACCCTTTGAAACCATGTCATCAGTGAGGTGAGACCATAGAACCCTTTGAAACCAATTTAATCAGTGAGGTGAGACCACAGAACCCTTTGAAACCAATTTAATCAGTGAGGTGAGACCATGAACCCTTTGAAACCAATTTAATCAGTGAGGTGAGACCATAGAACCCTTTGAAACCAATTTAATCAGTGAGGTGAGACCACAGAACCCTTTGAAATCCATGTCATCAGTGAGGTGAGACCATAGAACCCATATCCTCAGTGAGGTGAGACCATAGAACCCTTTGAAACCAATTTAATCAGTGAGGTGAGACCACATAACCCTTTGAAACCAATTTAATCAGTGAGGTGAGACCACAGAACCCTTTGAAATCCATGTCATCAGTGAGGTGAGACCATAGAACCCTTTGAAACCAATTTAATCAGTGAGGTGAGACCATAGAACCCTTTGAAATCCATGTCATCAGTGAGGTGAGACCATAGAACCCTTTGAAACCAATTTAATCAGTGAGGTGAGACCATAGAACCCTTTGAAACCAATTTAATCAGTGAGGTGAGACCATAGAACCCTTTGAAACCAATTTAATCAGTGAGGTGAGACCATAGAACCCTTTGAAACCAATTTAATCAGTGAGGTGAGACCATAGAACCCTTTGAAACCATGTCATCAGTGAGGTGAGACCATAGAACCCTTTGAAACCATGTCATCAGTGAGGTGAGACCATAGAACCCTTTGAAACCAATTTAATCAGTGAGGTGAGACCATAGAACCCTTTGAAACCAATTTAATCAGTGAGGTGAGACCATAGAACCCTTTGAAACCAATTTAATCAGTGAGGTGAGACCATAGAACCCTTTGAAACCAATTTAATCAGTGAGGTGAGACCATGGAACCCTTTGAAACCAATTTAATCAGTGAGGTGAGACCATGGAACCCTTTGAAACCAATTTAATCAGTGAGGTGAGACCATAGAACCCTTTGAAACCAATTTAATCAGTGAGGTGAGACCATAGAACCCTTTGAAACCCATGTCATCAGTGAGGTGAGACCATAGAACCCTTTGAAACCAATTTAATCAGTGAGGTGAGACCATAGAACCCTTTGAAACCAATTTAATCAGTGAGGTGAGACCATAGAACCCTTTGAAACCCATGTCATCAGTGAGGTGAGACCATAGAACCCTTTGGAACCCATGTCATCAGTGAGGTGAGACCATAGAACCCTTTGAAACCCATGTCATCAGTGAGGTGAGACCATAGAACCCTTTGAAATCCATGTCATCAGTGAGGTGAGACCACAGAACCCTTTGAAATCCATGTCATCAGTGAGGTGAGACCATAGAACCCTTTGAAACCAATTTAATCAGTGAGGTGAGACCATAGAACCCTTTGAAACCCATGTCATCAGTGAGGTGAGACCATAGAACCCTTTGAAATCCATGTCATCAGTGAGGTGAGACCATAGAACCCTTTGAACCCATGTCATCAGTGAGGTGAGACCATAGAACCCTTTGAAATCCATGTCATCAGTGAGGTGAGACCATAGAACCCTTTGAAACCAATTTAATCAGTGAGGTGAGACCACAGAACCCTTTGAAATCCATATCATCAGTGAGGTGAGACCATGAACCCTTTGAAACCAATTTAATCAGTGAGGTGAGACCACAGAACCCTTTGAAACCAATTTAATCAGTGAGGTGAGACCATGGAACCCTTTGAAACCAATTAAATCAGTGAGGTGAGACCATGGAACCCTTTGAAACCAATTTAATCAGTGAGGTGAGACCATAGAACCCTTTGAAACCATGTCATCAGTGAGGTGAGACCATAGAACCCTTTGAAACCCATGTCATCAGTGAGGTGAGACCATAGAACCCTTTGAAACCAATTTAATCAGTGAGGTGAGACCACAGAACCCTTTGAAATCCATGTCCTCAGTGAGGTGAGACCATAGAACCCTTTGAAACCAATTTAATCAGTGAGGTGAGACCATAGAACCCTTTGAAATCCATGTCATCAGTGAGGTGAGACCATAGAACCCTTTGAAACCAATTTAATCAGTGAGGTGAGACCATGGAACCCTTTGAACCCATGTCATCAGTGAGGTGAGACCATAGAACCCTTTGGAACCCATGTCATCAGTGAGGTGAGACCATAGAACCCTTTGAAACCCATGTCATCAGTGAGGTGAGACCATAGAACCCTTTGAAACCAATTTAATCAGTGAGGTGAGACCATAGAACCCTTTGAAATCCATGTCATCAGTGAGGTGAGACCATAGAACCCTTTGAACCCATGTCATCAGTGAGGTGAGACTATAGAACCCTTTGAAACCCATGTCATCAGTGAGGTGAGACCATAGAACCCTTTGAAATCCATGTCATCAGTGAGGTGAGACCATATAACCCTTTGAAACCAATTTAATCAGTGAGGTGAGACCACAGAACCCTTTGAAACCATATCATCAGTGAGGTGAGACAAAAACCCTTTGAAACCAATTTAATCAGTGAGGTGAGACCACAGAACCCTTTGAAACCAATTTAATCAGTGAGGTGAGACCATAGAACCCTTTGAAACCATGTCCTCAGTGAGGTGAGACCATAGAACCCATATCCTCAGTGAGGTGAGACCATAGAACCCTTTGAAACCAATTTAATCAGTGAGGTGAGACCACATAACCCTTTGAAACCAATTTAATCAGTGAGGTGAGACCATGGAGCCCTTTGAAACCAATTTAATCAGTGAGGTGAGACCATAGAACCCTTTGAAACCAATTTAATCAGTGAGGTGAGACCATGAACCCTTTGAAACCATGTCATCAGTGAGGTGAGACCATAGAACCCTTTGAAACCAATTTAATCAGTGAGGTGAGACCATAGAACCCTTTGAAACCAATTTAATCAGTGAGGTGAGACCATAGAACCCTTTGAAACCAATTTAATCAGTGAGGTGAGACCATAGAACCCTTTGAAACCAATTTAATCAGTGAGGTGAGACCATAGAACCCTTTGAAATCCATGTCATCAGTGAGGTGAGACCATAGAACCCATGTCCTCAGTGAGGTGAGACCATAGAACCCTTTGAAACCAATTTAATCAGTGAGGTGAGACCACAGAACCCTTTGAAACCAATTTAATCAGTGAGGTGAGACCATAGAACCCTTTGAAACCAATTTAATCAGTGAGGTGAGACCATGGAGCCCTTTGAAACCATTTAATCAGTGAGGTGAGACCATAGAACCCTTTGAAACCAATTTAATCAGTGAGGTGAGACCATGGAGCCCTTTGAAACCAATTAATCAGTGAGGTGAGACCATAGAACCCTTTGGAACCCATGTCATCAGTGAGGTGAGACCATAGAACCCTTTGAAACCCATGTCATCAGTGAGGTGAGACCATAGAACCCTTTGAAACCAATTTAATCAGTGAGGTGAGACCATAGAACCCTTTGAAATCCATGTCATCAGTGAGGTGAGACCATAGAACCCTTTGAAACCAATTTCATCAGTGAGGTGAGACCATGAACCCTTTGAAACCAATTTAATCAGTGAGGTGAGACCATGGAGCCCTTTGAAACCAATTTAATCAGTGAGGTGAGACCATGGAGCCCTTTGAAACCAATTTAATCAGTGAGGTGAGACCATAGAACCCTTTGAAACCCATGTCATCAGTGAGGTAGACCATAGAACCCTTTGAAACCAATTTAATCAGTGAGGTGAGACCACAGAACCCTTTGAAACCAATTTAATCAGTGAGGTGAGACCACAGAACCCTTTGAAATCCATGTCTCAGTGAGGTGAGACCATAGAACCCTTTGAAACCAATTTAATCAGTGAGGTGAGACCATAGAACCCTTTGAAATCCATGTCATCAGTGAGGTGAGACCATAGAACCCTTTGAAACCAATTTAATCAGTGAGGTGAGACCACAGAACCCTTTGAAACCAATTTAATCAGTGAGGTGAGACCATGGAGCCCTTTGAAACCAATTTAATCAGTGAGGTGAGACCATAGAACCCTTTGAACCCATGTCATCAGTGAGGTGAGACCATAGAACCCTTTGAAACCCATGTCATCAGTGAGGTGAGACCATAGAACCCTTTGAAACCAATTTAATCAGTGAGGTGAGACCATAGAACCCTTTGAAATCCATGTCATCAGTGAGGTGAGACCATAGAACCCTTTGAACCCATGTCATCAGTGAGGTGAGACCATAGAACCCTTTGAAACCCATGTCATCAGTGAGGTGAGACCATAGAACCCTTTGAAATCCATGTCATCAGTGAGGTGAGACCATAGAACCCTTTGAAACCAATTTAATCAGTGAGGTGAGACCATAGAACCCTTTGAAACCCATGTCATCAGTGAGGTGAGACCATAGAACCCTTTGAAACCCATGTCATCAGTGAGGTGAGACCATAGAACCCTTTGAAACCAATTTAATCAGTGAGGTGAGACCACAGAACCCTTTGAAATCCATGTCATCAGTGAGGTGAGACCATAGAACCCTTTGAAACCCATGTCATCAGTGAGGTGAGACCATAGAACCCTTTGAAACCAATTTAATCAGTGAGGTGAGACCACAGAACCCTTTGAAATCCATATCATCAGTGAGGTGAGACAAAAGAACCCTTTGAAACCAATTTAATCAGTGAGGTGAGACCACAGAACCCTTTGAAATCCATGTCCTCAGTGAGGTGAGACCATAGAACCCATATCCTCAGTGAGGTGAGACCATAGAACCCTTTGAAACCAATTTAATCAGTGAGGTGAGACCACATAACCCTTTGAAACCAATTTAATCAGTGAGGTGAGACCACAGAACCCTTTGAAATCCATGTCATCAGTGAGGTGAGACCATAGAACCCTTTGAAACCAATTTAATCAGTGAGGTGAGACCATAGAACCCTTTGAAATCCATGTCATCAGTGAGGTGAGACCATAGAACCCTTTGAAACCAATTTAATCAGTGAGGTGAGACCACAGAACCCTTTGAAACCAATTTAATCAGTGAGGTGAGACCATGGACCCTTTGAAACCAATTTAATCAGTGAGGTGAGACCATAGAACCCTTTGAAACCAATTTAATCAGTGAGGTGAGACCATGGAACCCTTTGAAACCAATTTAATCAGTGAGGTGAGACCATAGAACCCTTTGAAATCCATGTCATCAGTGAGGTGAGACCATAGAACCCTTTGAAACCCATGTCATCAGTGAGGTGAGACCATAAACCCTTTGAAACCAATTTAATCAGTGAGGTGAGACCATAGAACCCTTTGAAACCAATTTAATCAGTGAGGTGAGACCATGGAACCCTTTGAAACCAATTTAATCAGTGAGGTGAGACCATGGAACCCTTTGAAACCAATTTAATCAGTGAGGTGAGACCATGGAGCCCTTTGAAACCAATTTAATCAGTGAGGTGAGACCATAGAACCCTTTGAAACCATGTCATCAGTGAGGTGAGACCATAGAACCCTTTGAAACCAATTTAATCAGTGAGGTGAGACCATAGAACCCTTTGAAACCAATTTAATCAGTGAGGTGAGACCATAGAACCCTTTGGAACCCATGTCATCAGTGAGGTGAGACCATAGAACCCTTTGAACCCATGTCATCAGTGAGGTGAGACTATAGAACCCTTTGAAACCCATGTCATGAGTGAGGTGAGACCATAGAACCCTTTGAAATCCATGTCATCAGTGAGGTGAGACAACAGAACCCTTTGAAATCCATGTCATCAGTGAGGTGAGACCATAGAACCCTTTGAAACCAATTTAATCAGTGAGGTGAGACCATAGAACCCTTTGAAACCCATGTCATCAGTGAGGGAGACCATAGAACCCTTTGAAATCCATGTCATCAGTGAGGGAGACCATAGAACCCTTTGAAACCATGTCATCAGTGAGGTGAGACCATAGAACCCTTTGAAATCCATGTCATCAGTGAGGTGAGACAATATAACCCTTTGAAACCAATTTAATCATTGAGGTGAGACCACAGAACCCTTTGAAATCCATATCATCAGTGAGGTGAGACCATGAACCCTTTGAAACCAATTTAATCAGTGAGGTGAGACCACAGAACCCTTTGAAACCAATTTAATCAGTGAGGTGAGACCATGGAGCCCTTTGAAACCAATTAAATCAGTGAGGTGAGACCATGGAGCACTTTGAAACCAATTTAATCAGTGAGGTGAGACCATAGAACCCTTTGAAACCATGTCATCAGTGAGGTGAGACCATAGAACCCTTTGAAACCCATGTCATCAGTGAGGTGAGACCATAGAACCCTTTGAAACCAATTTATAATCAGTGAGGTGAGACCACAGAACCCTTTGAAATCCATGTCCTCAGTGAGGTGAGACCATAGAACCCTTTGAAACCAATTTAATCAGTGAGGTGAGACCATAGAACCCTTTGAAATCCATATCATCAGTGAGGTGAGACCATAGAACCCTTTGAAACCAATTTAATCAGTGAGGTGAGACCATGGAACCCTTTGAAACCCATGTCATCAGTGAGGTGAGACCATAGAACCCTTTGGAACCCATGTCATCAGTGAGGTGAGACCATAGAACCCTTTGAAACCCATGTCATCAGTGAGGTGAGACCATAGAACCCTTTGAAACCAATTTAATCAGTGAGGTGAGACCATAGAACCCTTTGAAATCCATGTCATCAGTGAGGTGAGACCATAGAACCCTTTGGAACCCATGTCATCAGTGAGGTGAGACCATAGAACCCTTTGAAACCCATGTCATGAGTGAGGTGAGACCATAGAACCCTTTGAAATCCATGTCATCAGTGAGGTGAGACCATATAACCCTTTGAAACCAATTGAATCAGTGAGGTGAGACCACAGAACCCTTTGAAATCCATATCATCAGTGAGGTGAGACAAAATAACCCTTTGAAACCAATTTAATCAGTGAGGTGAGACCACAGAACCCTTTGAAACCAATTTAATCAGTGAGGTGAGACCACAGAACCCTTTGAAATCCATGTCCTCAGTGAGGTGAGACCATAGAACCCATATCCTCAGTGAGGTGAGACCATAGAACCCTTTGAAACCAATTTAATCAGTGAGGTGAGACCACATAACCCTTTGAAACCAATTTAATCAGTGAGGTGAGACCATGGACCCTTTGAAACCAATTTAATCAGTGAGGTGAGACCATAGAACCCTTTGAAACCAATTTAATCAGTGAGGTGAGACCATAGAACCCTTTGAAATCCATGTCATCAGTGAGGTGAGACCATAGAACCCTTTGAAACCAATTTTATCAGTGAGGTGAGACCACAGAACCCTTTGAAACCAATTTAATCAGTGAGGTGAGACCATGGAACCCTTTGAAACCAATTTAATCAGTGAGGTGAGACCATAGAACCCTTTGAAACCAATTTAATCAGTGAGGTGAGACCACAGAACCCTTTGAAATCCATGTCATCAGTGAGGTGAGACCATAGAACCCATGTCCTCAGTGAGGTGAGACCATAGAACCCTTTGAAACCAATTTAATCAGTGAGGTGAGACCACATAACCCTTTGAAACCATTTAATCAGTGAGGTGAGACCATGGAACCCTTTGAAACCAATTTAATCAGTGAGGTGAGACCATGGAGCCCTTTGAAACCAATTTAATCAGTGAGGTGAGACCATAGAACCCTTTGAAACCAATTTAATCAGTGAGGTGAGACCATGGAGCCCTTTGAAACCAATTAAATCAGTGAGGTGAGACCATAGAACCCTTTGGAACCCATGTCATCAGTGAGGTGAGACCATAGAACCCTTTGAAACCCATGTCATCAGTGAGGTGAGACCATAGAACCCTTTGAAACCAATTTAATCAGTGAGGTGAGACCATAGAACCCTTTGAAATCCATGTCATCAGTGGTGAGACCATAGAACCCTTTGAAACCAATTTCATCAGTGAGGTGAGACCATGAAGCCCTTTGAAACCAATTTAATCAGTGAGGTGAGACCATGGAGCCCTTTGAAACCAATTTAATCAGTGAGGTGAGACCATGGAGCCCTTTGAAACCAATTTAATCAGTGAGGTGAGACCATAGAACCCTTTGAAACCCATGTCATCAGTGAGGTAGACCATAGAACCCTTTGAAACCAATTTAATCAGTGAGGTGAGACCACAGAACCCTTTGAAACCAATTTAATCAGTGAGGTGAGACCACAGAACCCTTTGAAATCCATGTCCTCAGTGAGGTGAGACCATAGAACCCTTTGAAACCAATTTAATCAGTGAGGTGAGACCATAGAACCCTTTGAAATCCATGTCATCAGTGAGGTGAGACCATAGAACCCTTTGAAACCAATTTAATCAGTGAGGTGAGACCACAGAACCCTTTGAAACCAATTTAATCAGTGAGGTGAGACCATGGAGCCCTTTGAAACCAATTTAATCAGTGAGGTGAGACCATAGAACCCTTTGGAACCCATGTCATCAGTGAGGTGAGACCATAGAACCCTTTGAAACCCATGTCATCAGTGAGGTGAGACCATAGAACCCTTTGAAACCAATTTAATCAGTGAGGTGAGACCATAGAACCCTTTGAAATCCATGTCATCAGTGAGGTGAGACCATAGAACCCTTTGAAACCCATGTCATCAGTGAGGTGAGACCATAGAACCCTTTGAAACCCATGTCATCAGTGAGGTGAGACCATAGAACCCTTTGAAATCCATGTCATCAGTGAGGTGAGACCATAGAACCCTTTGAAACCAATTTAATCAGTGAGGTGAGACCATAGAACCCTTTGAACCCATGTCATCAGTGAGGTGAGACCATAGAACCCTTTGAAACCCATGTCATCAGTGAGGTGAGACCATAGAACCCTTTGAAACCAATTTAATCAGTGAGGTGAGACCACAGAACCCTTTGAAATCCATGTCATCAGTGAGGTGAGACCATAGAACCCTTTGAAACCCATGTCATCAGTGAGGTGAGACAATAGAACCCTTTGAAACCAATTTAATCAGTGAGGTGAGACCACAGAACCCTTTGAAATCCATATCATCAGTGAGGTGAGACAAAAACCCTTTGAAACCAATTTAATCAGTGAGGTGAGACCACAGAACCCTTTGAAATCCATGTCCTCGGTGAGGTGAGACCATAGAACCCATATCCTCAGTGAGGTGAGACCATAGAACCCTTTGAAACCAATTTAATCAGTGAGGTGAGACCACATAACCCTTTGAAACCAATTTAATCAGTGAGGTGAGACCACAGAACCCTTTGAAATCCATGTCATCAGTGAGGTGAGACCATAGAACCCTTTGAAACCAATTTAATCAGTGAGGTGAGACCATAGAACCCTTTGAAATCCATGTCATCAGTGAGGTGAGACCATAGAACCCTTTGAAACCAATTTAATCAGTGAGGTGAGACCACAGAACCCTTTGAAACCAATTTAATCAGTGAGGTGAGACCATGGAACCCTTTGAAACCAATTTAATCAGTGAGGTGAGACCATAGAACCCTTTGAAACCAATTTAATCAGTGAGGTGAGACCATGGAACCCTTTGAAACCAATTTAATCAGTGAGGTGAGACCATAGAACCCTTTGAAATCCATGTCATCAGTGAGGTGAGACCATAGAACCCTTTGAAACCCATGTCATCAGTGAGGTGAGACCATAAACCCTTTGAAACCAATTTAATCAGTGAGGTGAGACCATAGAACCCTTTGAAACCATGTCATCAGTGAGGTGAGACCATAGAACCCTTTGAAACCCATGTCATCAGTGAGGTGAGACCATAGAACCCTTTGAAACCCATGTCATCAGTGAGGTGAGACCATAGAACCCTTTGAAACCATGTCATCAGTGAGGTGAGACCATAGAACCCTTTGAAACCATGTCATCAGTGAGGTGAGACCATAGAACCCTTTGAAACCATTTCATCAGTGAGGTGAGACCATAGAACCCTTTGAAACCATGTCATCAGTGAGGTGAGACCATAGAACCCTTTGAAACCAATTTAATCAGTGAGGTGAGACCATAGAACCCTTTGAAACCAATTTAATCAGTGAGGTGAGACCATAGAACCCTTTGAAACCATGTCATCAGTGAGGTGAGACCATAGAACCCTTTGAAACCCATGTCATCAGTGAGGTGAGACCATAGAACCCTTTGAAACCAATTTAATCAGTGAGGTGAGACCATAGAACCCTTTGAAATCCATGTCATCAGTGAGGTGAGACCATAGAACCCTTTGAAACCAATTTAATCAGTGAGGTGAGACCATAGAACCCTTTGAAACCCATGTCATCAGTGAGGTGAGACCATAGAACCCTTTGAAACCAATTTAATCAGTGAGGTGAGACCACAGAACCCTTTGAAATCCATGTCATCAGTGAGGTGAGACAATAGAACCCTTTGAAACCAATTTAATCAGTGAGGTGAGACCACAGAACCCTTTGAAATCCATGTCATCAGTGAGGTGAGACCATAGAACCCATTTCCTCAGTGAGGTGAGACCATAGAACCCTTTGAAACCAATTTAATCAGTGAGGTGAGACCATATAACCCTTTGAAACCAATTTAATCAGTGAGGTGAGACCACAGAACCCTTTGAAATCCATGTCATCAGTGAGGTGAGACCATAGAACCCTTTGAAACCAATTTAATCAGTGAGGTGAGACCATAGAACCCTTTGAAATCCATGTCATCAGTGAGGTGAGACCATAGAACCCTTTGAAACCAATTTAATCAGTGAGGTGAGACCACAGAACCCTTTGAAACCAATTTAATCAGTGAGGTGAGACCATGGAACCCTTTGAAACCAATTTAATCAGTGAGGTGAGACCATAGAACCCTTTGAAACCAATTTAATCAGTGAGGTGAGACCATGGAACCCTTTGAAACCAATTTAATCAGTGAGGTGAGACCATAGAACCCTTTGAAACCATGTCATCAGTGAGGTGAGACCATAGAACCCTTTGAAACCCATGTCATCAGTGAGGTGAGACCATAAACCCTTTGAAACCAATTTAATCAGTGAGGTGAGACCATAGAACCCTTTGAAATCCATGTCATCAGTGAGGTGAGACCATAGAACCCTTTGAAACCCATGTCATCAGTGAGGTGAGACCATAGAACCCTTTGAAACCCATGTCATCAGTGAGGTGAGACCATAGAACCCTTTGAAACCATGTCATCAGTGAGGTGAGACCATAGAACCCTTTGAACCCATGTCATCAGTGAGGTGAGACCATAGAACCCTTTGAAACCCATGTCATCAGTGAGGTGAGACCATAGAACCCTTTGAAATCCATGTCATCAGTGAGGTGAGACCATAGAACCCTTTGAAACCAATTTAATCAGTGAGGTGAGACCACAGAACCCTTTGAAACCAATTTAATCAGTGAGGTGAGACCACAGAACCCTTTGAAATCCATGTCATCAGTGAGGTGAGACCATAGAACCCTTTGAAACCCATGTCATCAGTGAGGTGAGACCATAGAACCCTTTGAAACCAATTTAATCAGTGAGGTGAGACCACAGAACCCTTTGAAATCCATATCATCAGTGAGGTGAGACAAATAACCCTTTGAAACCAATTTAATCAGTGAGGTGAGACCATAGAACCCTTTGAAATCCATGTCATCAGTGAGGTGAGACCATAGAACCCATGTCCTCAGTGAGGTGAGACCATAGAACCCTTTGAAACCAATTTAATCAGTGAGGTGAGACCACAAACCCTTTGAAACCAATTTAATCAGTGAGGTGAGACCATGGAACCCTTTGAAACCAATTTAATCAGTGAGGTGAGACCACAGAACCCTTTGAAACCAATTTAATCAGTGAGGTGAGACCATAGAACCCTTTGAAACCAATTTAATCAGTGAGGTGAGACCATGGAACCCTTTGAAACCAATTTAATCAGTGAGGTGAGACCATAGAACCCTTTGAAACCAATTTAATCAGTGAGGTGAGACCATGGAACCCTTTGAAACCAATTTAATCAGTGAGGTGAGACCATAGAACCCTTTGGAACCCATGTCATCAGTGAGGTGAGACCATAGAACCCTTTGAAACCCATGTCATCAGTGAGGTGAGACCATAGAACCCTTTGAAACCAATTTAATCAGTGAGGTGAGACCATAGAACCCTTTGAAATCCATGTCATCAGTGAGGTGAGACCATAGAACCCTTTGAAACCAATTTCATCAGTGAGGTGAGACCATGAACCCTTTGAAACCAATTTAATCAGTGAGGTGAGACCATAGAACCCTTTGAAACCAATTTAATCAGTGAGGTGAGACCATGGAACCCTTTGAAACCAATTTAATCAGTGAGGTGAGACCATAGAACCCTTTGAAACCAATTTAATCAGTGAGGTGAGACCATGGAGCCCTTTGAAACCAATTTAATCAGTGAGGTGAGACCATAGAACCCTTTGAAACCATGTCATCAGTGAGGTGAGACCATAGAACCCTTTGAAACCCATGTCATCAGTGAGGTGAGACCATAAACCCTTTGAAACCAATTTAATCAGTGAGGTGAGACCATAGAACCCTTTGAAATCCATGTCATCAGTGAGGTGAGACCATAGAACCCTTTGAAACCCATGTCATCAGTGAGGTGAGACCATAGAACCCTTTGAAACCCATGTCATCAGTGAGGTGAGACCATAGAACCCTTTGAAACCATGTCATCAGTGAGGTGAGACCATAGAACCCTTTGAAACCCATGTCATCAGTGAGGTGAGACCATAGAACCCTTTGAAACCCATGTCATCAGTGAGGTGAGACCATAGAACCCTTTGAAATCCATGTCATCAGTGAGGTGAGACCATAGAACCCTTTGAAACCAATTTAATCAGTGAGGTGAGACCATAGAACCCTTTGAAACCAATTTAATCACTGAGGTGAGACCACAGAACCCTTTGAAATCCATGTCATCAGTGAGGTGAGACCATAGAACCCATGTCCTCAGTGAGGTGAGACCATAGAACCCTTTGAAACCAATTTAATCAGTGAGGTGAGACCACATAACCCTTTGAAACCAATTTAATCAGTGAGGTGAGACCATGGAACCCTTTGAAACCAATTTAATCAGTGAGGTGAGACCATGGAACCCTTTGAAACCAATTTAATCAGTGAGGTGAGACCATAGAACCCTTTGAAACCAATTTAATCAGTGAGGTGAGACCATGAGCCCTTTGAAACCAATTAAATCAGTGAGGTGAGACCATAGAACCCTTTGGAACCCATGTCATCAGTGAGGTGAGACTATAGAACCCTTTGAAACCCATTTCATGAGTGAGGTGAGACCATAGAACCCTTGAAACCAATTTAATCAGTGAGGTTGGACCATAGAACCCTTGAAATCCATGTCATCAGTGTATTGAGACCATAGAACCCTTTGAAACCAATTTCATCAGTGAGGTGAGACCATGAAGCCCTTTGAAACCAATTTAATCAGTGAGGTGAGACCATGGAGCCCTTTGAAACCAATTTAATCAGTGAGGTGAGACCATGGAGCACTTTGAAACCAATTTAATCAGTGAGGTGAGACCATGGAGCCCTTTGAAACCAATTTAATCAGTGAGGTGAGACCATAGAACCCTTTGAAACCAATTTAATCAGTGAGGTGAGAACCATGGAGCCCTTTGAAACCAATTAAATCAGTGAGGTGAGACCATAGAACCCTTTGGAACCCATGTCATCAGTGTAGGTGAGACTATAGAACCCTTTGAAACCCATGTCATGAGTGAGGTGAGACCATAGAAAACCCTTTGAAACCAATTTAATCAGTGAGGTGGGACCATAGAACCCTTTGAAATCCATGTCATCAGTGTATTGAGACCATAGAACCCTTTGAAACCAATTTCATCAGTGGAGGTGAGACCATGAAGCCCTTTGAAACCAATTAATCAGTGAGGTGAGACATGGAGCCCGTTGAAAACCAATTTAATCAGTGAGGTGAGACCATGGAGCACTTGAAAACCAATTTATCAGTGAGGTAGACCATAAGAACCTTTGGAACCCATGTCATCAGTGAGGGTAGACCATAGCACCTTTGGAAACCATTAATCAGTGAGGTGAGACCACGAGACCCTTTGAAACCAATTTATCACTGAGGTGAGACCACAGAACCCTTTGAAATCCATGTCCTCAGTGAGGTGAGACCATAGAACCCTTTGAAAACCAATTTAATCAGTGAGGTGAGACCATAGAACCCTTTGAAATCCATGTCATCAGGGAGGTGAGACCATAGAACCCTTTGAAACCAATTTAATCAGTGAGATGAGACCACAGAACCCTTTGAAACCAATTTAATCAGTGAGGTGAGACCATGGAGCCCTTTGAAACCAATTTAATCAGTGAGGTGAGACCATAGAACCCTTTGGAACCCATGTCATCAGTGAGCTGAGACCATAGCACCCTTTGAAACCAATTTAATCAGTGAGGTGAGACCATAGAACCCTTTGAAATCCATGTCATCAGTGAGGTGAGACCATAGAACCCTTTGGAACCCATGTCATCGGTGAGGTGAGACTATAGAACCCTTTGAAACCCATGCCATGAGTGAGGTGAGACCACAGAACCCTTTGAAACCAATTTAATCACTGAGGTGAGACCACAGAACCCTTTGAAATCCATGTCCTCAGTGAGGTGAGACCATTGGACCCTTTGAAACCCATGTCATGAGTGAGGTGAGACAATATAACCCTTTGAAACCAATTTAATCATTGAGGTGAGACCCACAGAACCCTTTGAAATCCATATCATCAGTGAGGTGAGACAAAATAACCCTTTGAAACCAATTTAATCAGTGAGGTGAGACCACAGAACCCTTTGAAATCCATGTCCTCAGTGAGGTGAGACCATAGAACCCATGTCCTCAGTGAGGTGAGACCATAGAACCCTTTGAAACCAATTTAATCAGTGAGGTGAGACCACATAACCCTTTGAAACCAATTTAATCAGTGAGGTGAGACCATGGAGCCCTTTGAAACCAATTTAATCAGTGAGGTGAGACCATGGAGCCCTTTGAAACCAATTTAATCAGTGAGGTGAGACCATAGAACCCTTTGAAACCAATTTAATCAGTGAGGTGAGACCATGGAGCCCTTTGAAACCAATTTAATCAGTGAGGTGAGACCATAAGAACCCTTTGAAACCAATTTAATCAGTGAGGTGAGACCATGGAGCCCTTTGAACCAATTAAATCAGTGAGGTGAGACCATAGAACCCTTTGGAACCCATGTCATCAGTGAGGTGAGACTATAGAACCCTTTGAAACCCATGTCATGAGTGAGGTGAGACCATAGAACCCTTTGAAACCAATTTAATCAGTGAGGTGGGACCATAGAACCCTTTGAAATCCATGTCATCTGTGTATTGAGACCATAGAACCCTTTGAAACCAATTTCATCAGTGAGGTGAGACCATGAAGCCCTTTGAAACCAATTTAATCAGTGAGGTGAGACCATGGAGCCCTTTGAACCAATTTAATCAGTGAGGTGAGACCATGGAGCCCTTTGAAACCAATTTAATCAGTGAGGTGAGACCATGGAGCCCTTTGAAACCAATTTAATCAGTGAGGTGAGACCATAGAACCCTTTGAAACCAATTTAATCAGTGAGGTGAGACCATGGAGCCCTTTGAAACCAATTTAATCAGTGAGGTGAGACCATAGAACCCTTTGAAACCAATTTAATCAGTGAGGTGAGACCATGGAGCCCTTTGAAACCAATTAAATCAGTGAGGTGAGACCATAGAACCCTTTGGAACCCATGTCATCAGTGAGGTGAGACTATAGAACCCTTTGAAACCCATGTCATGAGTGAGGTGAGACCATAGAACCCTTTGAAACCAATTTAATCAGTGAGGTGGGACCATAGAACCCTTTGAAATCCATGTCATCAGTGTATTGAGACCATAGAACCCTTTGAAACCAATTTAATCAGTGAGGTGAGACCATGGAGCCCTTTGAAACCAATTTAATCAGTGAGGTGAGACCATGGAGCCCTTTGAAACCAATTTATCAGTGAGGTGAGACCATGGAGCACTTTGAAACCAATTTAATCAGTGAGGGTAGACCATAGAACCCTTTGGAACCCATGTCATCAGTGAGGTGAGACCATAGCACCCTTTGAAACCAATTTAATCAGTGAGGTGAGACCACAGAACCCTTTGAAACCAATTTAATCACTGAGGTGAGACCACAGAACCCTTTGAAATCCATGTCCTCAGTGAGGTGAGACCATAGAACCCTTTGAAACCAATTTAATCAGTGAGGTGAGACCATGGAACCCTTTGGAACCCATGTCATCAGTGAGGGGAGACCATAGAACCCTTTGGAACCCATGTCATCAGTGAGGTGAGACAATATAACCCTTTGAAACCAATTTAATCATTGAGATGAGACCACAGAACCCTTTGAAATCCATATCATCAGTGAGGTGAGACCATAGAACCCTTTGGAACCCATGTCATCAGTGAGGTGAGACCATAGCACCCTTTGAAACCAATTTATTAATCAGTGAGGTGAGACCACAGAACCCTTTGAAATCCATGTCCTCAGTGAGGTGAGACCATAGAACCCTTTGAAACCAATTTAATCAGTGAGGTGAGACCAAAGAACCCTTTGAAATCCATATCATCAGTGAGGTGAAGCCATAGAACCCTTTGAAACCAATTTAATCAGTGAGGTGAGACCATGGAACCCTTTGGAACCCATGTCATCAGTGAGGGGAGACCATAGAACCCTTTGGAACCATGTCATCGGTGAGGTGAGACTATAGAACCCTTTGAAACCCATGTCATGAGTGAAGTGAGACCATAGAACCCTTTGAAACCAATTTAATCAGTGAGGTGAGACCATAGAACCCTTTGAAATCCATGTCATCATTGAGGGAGACCATAGAACCCTTTGGAACCCATGTCATCACTGAGGTGAGACTATAGAACCCTTTGAAACCCATGTCATGAGTGAGGTGAGACCATAGAACCCTTTGAAATCCATGTCATCAGTGAGGTGAGACAATATAACCCTTTGAAACCAATTGAATCATTGAGGTGAGACCACAGAAACCCTTTGAAATCCATATCATCAGTGAGGTGAGACAAATAACCCCTTTGAAACCAATTTAATCAGTGAGGTGAGACCACAGAACCCTTTGAAACCAATTTAATCTGTGAGGTGAGACCACAGAACCCTTTGAAATCCATGTCCTCAGTGAGGTGAGACCATAGAACCCATATCCTCAGTGAGGTGAGACCATAGAACCCTTTGAAACCAATTTAATCAGTGAGGTGAGACCACATAACCCTTTGAAACCAATTTAATCAGTGAGGTGAGACCATGGAGCCCTTGAAACCAATTTAATCAGTGAGTTGAGACCATAGAACCCTTTGAAACCAATTTAATCAGTGAGTTGAGACCATGGAGCCCTTTGAAAACCAATTTAATCAGTGAGGTGAGACCATAGAACCCTTTGAAACCAATTTAATCAGTGAGTTGAGACCATGGAGCCCTTTGAAACCAATTTAATCAGTGAGGTGAGACCACAGAACCCTTTGAAACCAATTTAATCACTGAGGTGGAGACCACAGAACCCTTTGAAATCCATGTCCTCAGTGAGGTGAGACCATAGAACCCTTTGAAACCAATTTAATCAGTGAGGTGAGACCATAGAACCCTTTGAAATCCATGTCATCAGGGAGGTGAGACCATAGAACCCTTTGAAACCAATTTAATCAGTGAGATGAGACCACAGAACCCTTTGAAACCAATTTAATCAGTGAGGTGAGACCATGGAGGCCTTTGAAACCAATTTAATCAGTGAGGTGAGACAATAGAACCCTTTGAAACCAATTTAATCAGTGAGGTGAGACCATGGAGCCCTTTGAAACCAATTTAATCAGTGAGGTGAGACCATAGAACCCTTTGAAATCCATGTCATCAGTGAGCTGAGACTATAGAACCCTTTGAAACCCATGTCATGAGTGAGGTGAGACCATAACACCCTTTGAAACCAATTTAATCAGTGAGGTGAGACCATAGAACCCTTTGAAATCCATGTCATCAGTGAGGTGAGACCATAGAACCCTTGGAACCCATGCCATCGGTGAGGTGAGACTATAGAACCCTTTGAAACCCATGTCATGAGTGAGGTGAGACCATAGAACCCTTTGAAATCCATGTCATCAGTGAGGTGAGACAATATAACCCTTTGAAACCAATTTAATCAGTGAGGTGAGACCACAGAACCCTTTGAAACCAATTTAATCACTGAGGTGAGACCACAGAACCCTTTGAAATCCATGTCCTCAGTGAGGTGAGACCATTGGACCCTTTGAAACCCATGTCATGAGTGAGGTGAGACAATATAACCCTTTGAAACCAATTTAATCATTGAGGTGAGACCACAGAACCCTTTGAAATCCATATCATCAGTGAGGTGAGACAAAATAACCCTTTGAAACCAATTTAATCAGTGAGGTGAGACCACAGAACCCTTTGAAATCCATGTCCTCAGTGAGGTGAGACCATAGAACCCATGTCCTCAGTGAGGTGAGACCATAGAACCCTTTGAAACCAATTTAATCAGTGAGGTGAGACCACATAACCCTTTGAAACCAATTTAATCAGTGAGGTGAGACCATGGAGCCCTTTGAAACCAATTTAATCAGTGAGGTGAGACCATGGAGCCCTTTGAAACCAATTTAATCAGTGAGGTGAGACCATAGAACCCTTTGAAACCAATTTAATCAGTGAGGTGAGACCATGGAGCCCTTTGAAACCAATTTAATCAGTGAGGTGAGACCATAGAACCCTTTGAAACCAATTTAATCAGTGAGGTGAGACCATGGAGCCCTTTGAAACCAATTTAATCAGTGAGGTGAGACCATGGAGCACTTTGAAACCAATTTAATCAGTGAGGGTAGACCATAGAACCCTTTGAAATCCATGTCATCAGGGAGGTGAGACCGTGCTTCTACACCTGCATTGCTTGCTGTTTGGGGTTTTAGGCTGGGTTTCTGTACAGCACTTTGAGATATCAGCTGATGTACGAAGGGCTATATAAATAAATTTGATTTGATTTGATAGAACCCTTTGAAACCAATTTAATCAGTGAGATGAGACCACAGAACCCTTTGAAACCAATTTAATCAGTGAGGTGAGAGCATGGAGGCCTTTGAAACCAATTTAATCAGTGAGGTGAGACAATAGAACCCTTTGAAACCAATTTAATCAGTGAGGTGAGACCATGGAGCCCTTTGAAACCAATTTAATCAGTGAGGTGAGACCATAGAACCCTTTGAAATCCATGTCATCAGTGAGGTGAGACCATAGAACCCTTTGGAACCCATGTCATCGGTGAGGTGAGACTATAGAACCCTTTGAAACCCATGTCATGAGTGAGGTGAGACCATAGAACCCTTTGAAATCCATGTCATCAGTGAGGGGAGACCATAGAACCCTTTGGAACCCATGTCATCACTGAGGTGAGACTATAGAACCCTTTGAAACCCATGTCATGAGTGAGGTGAGACCATAGAACCCTTTGAAATCCATGTCATCAGTGAGGGGAGACCATAGAACCCTTTGAAATCCATGTCATCAGTGAGGTGAGACAATATAACCCTTTGAAACCAATTTAATCACTGAGGTGAGACCACAGAACCCTTTGAAATCCATGTCATCAGTGAGGGGAGACCATAGAACCCTTTGAAATCCATGTCATCAGTGAGGTGAGACAATATAACCCTTTGAAACCAATTTAATCACTGAGGTGAGATCACAGAACCCTTTGAAATCCATGTCCTCAGTGAGGTGAGACCATAGAACCCTTTGAAACCAATTTAATCAGTGAGGTGAGACCATAGAACCCTTTGAAATCGATGTCATCAGGGAGGTGAGACCATAGAACCCTTTGAAACCAATTTAATCAGTGAGATGAGACCACAGAACCCTTTGAAACCAATTTATTCAGTGAGGTAAGACCATGGAGGCCTTTGAAACCAATTTAATCAGTGAGGTGAGACAATAGAACCCTTTGAAACCAATTTAATCAGTGAGGTGAGACCATGGAGCCCTTTGAAACCAATTTAATCAGTGAGGTGAGACCATAGAACCCTTTGAAATCCATGTCATCAGTGAGCTGAGACTATAGAACCCTTTGAAACCCATGTCATGAGTGAGGTGAGACCATAACACCCTTTGAAACCAATTTAATCAGTGAGGTGAGACCATAGAACCCTTTGAAATCCATGTCATCAGTGAGGTGAGACCATAGAACCCTTTGGAACCCATGTCATCGGTGAGGTGAGACTATAGAACCCTTTGAAACCCATGTCATGAGTGAGGTGAGACCATAGAACCCTTTGAAATCCATGTCATCAGTGAGGGGAGACCACAGAACCCTTTGAAATCCATGTCATCAGTGAGGTGAGACAATATAACCCTTTGAAACCAATTTAATCAGTGAGGTGAGACCACAGAACCCTTTGAAATCCATGTCCTCAGTGAGGTGAGACCATAGAACCCATGTCCTCAGTGAGGTGAGACCATAGAACCCTTTGAAACCAATTTAATCAGTGAGGTGAGACCATGGAGCCCTTTGAAACCAATTAAATCAGTGAGGTGAGACCATAGAACCCTTTGGAACCCATGTCATCAGTGAGGTGAGACTATAGAACCCTTTGAAACCCATGTCATGAGTGAGGTGAGACCATAGAACCCTTTGAAACCAATTTAATCAGTGAGGTGGGACCATAGAACCCTTTGAAATCCATGTCATCAGTGTATTGAGACCATAGAACCCTTTGAAACCAATTTCATCAGTGAGGTGAGACCATGAAGCCCTTTGAAACCAATTTAATCAGTGAGGTGAGACCATGGAGCCCTTTGAAACCAATTTAATCAGTGAGGTGAGACCATGGAGCACTTTGAAACCAATTTAATCAGTGAGGGTAGACCATAGAACCCTTTGAAACCCATGTCATCAGTGAGGGTAGACCATAGCACCCTTTGAAACCAATTTAATCAGTGAGGTGAGACCACAGAACCCTTTGAAACCAATTTAATCACTGAGGTGAGACCACAGAACCCTTTGAAATCCATGTCCTCAGTGAGGTGAGACCATAGAACCCTTTGAAACCAATTTAATCAGTGAGGTGAGACCATAGAACCCTTTGAAATCCATGTCATCAGGGAGGTGAGACCATAGAACCCTTTGAAACCAATTTAATCAGTGAGATGAGACCACAGAACCCTTTGAAACCAATTTAATCAGTGAGGTGAGACAATAGAACCCTTTGAAACCAATTTAATCAGTGAGGTGAGACCATGGAGCCCTTTGAAACCAATTTAATCAGTGAGGTGAGACCATAGAACCCTTTGAAACCAATTTAATCAGTGAGGTGAGACAATGGAGCCCTTTGAAACCAATTAAATCAGTGAGGTGAGACCATAGAACCCTTTGGAACCCATGTCATCAGTGAGGTGAGACTATAGAACCCTTTGAAACCCATGTCATGAGTGAGGTGAGACCATAGAACCCTTTGAAACCAATTTAATCAGTGAGGTGGGACCATAGAACCCTTTGAAATCCATGTCATCAGTGTATTGAGACCATAGAACCCTTTGAAACCAATTTCATCAGTGAGGTGAGACCATGAAGCCCTTTGAAACCAATTTAATCAGTGAGGTGAGACCATGGAGCCCTTTGAAACCAATTTAATCAGTGAGGTGAGACCATGGAGCACTTTGAAACCAATTTAATCAGTGAGGGTAGACCATAGAACCCTTTGGAACCCATGTCATCAGTGAGGGTAGACCATAGCACCCTTTGAAACCAATTTAATCAGTGAGGTGAGACCACAGAACCCTTTGAAACCAATTTAATCAGTGAGGTGAGACCACAGAACCCTTTGAAATCCATGTCCTCAGTGAGGTGAGACCATAGAACCCTTTGAAACCAATTTAATCAGTGAGGTGAGACCATAGAACCCTTTGAAATCCATGTCATCAGGGAGGTGAGACCATAGAACCCTTTGAAACCAATTTAATCAGTGAGATGAGACCATGGAGGCCTTTGAAACCAATTTAATCAGTGAGGTGAGACAATAGAACCCTTTGAAACCAATTTAATCAGTGAGGTGAGACCATGGAGCCCTTTGAAACCAATTTAATCAGTGAGGTGAGACCATAGAACCCTTTGAAATCCATGTCATCAGTGAGCTGAGACTATAGAACCCTTTGAAACCCATGTCATGAGTGAGGTGAGACCATAACACCCTTTGAAACCAATTTAATCAGTGAGGTGAGACCATGGAGCCCTTTGAAACCAATTTAATCAGTGAGGTGAGACCACAGAACCCTTTGAAACCAATTTAATCACTGAGGTGAGACCACAGAACCCTTTGAAATCCATGTCCTCAGTGAGGTGAGACCATTGGACCCTTTGAAACCCATGTCATGAGTGAGGTGAGACAATATAACCCTTTGAAACCAATTTAATCATTGAGGTGAGACCACAGAACCCTTTGAAATCCATATCATCAGTGAGGTGAGACAAAATAACCCTTTGAAACCAATTTAATCAGTGAGGTGAGACCACAGAACCCTTTGAAATCCATGTCCTCAGTGAGGTGAGACCATAGAACCCATGTCCTCAGTGAGGTGAGACCATAGAACCCTTTGAAACCAATTTAATCAGTGAGGTGAGACCACATAACCCTTTGAAACCAATTTAATCAGTGAGGTGAGACCATGGAGCCCTTTGAAACCAATTTAATCAGTGAGGTGAGACCATGGAGCCCTTTGAAACCAATTTAATCAGTGAGGTGAGACCATAGAACCCTTTGAAACCAATTTAATCAGTGAGGTGAGACCATGGAGCCCTTTGAAACCAATTTAATCAGTGAGGTGAGACCATGGAACCCTTTGAAACCAATTTAATCAGTGAGGTGAGACCATGGAGCCCTTTGAAACCAATTTAATCAGTGAGGGTAGACCATAGAACCCTTTGAAATCCATGTCATCAGGGAGGTGAGACCGTGCTTCTACACCTGCATTGCTTGCTGTTTGGGGTTTTAGGCTGGGTTTCTGTACAGCACTTTGAGATATCAGCTGATGTACGAAGGGCTATATAAATAAATTTGATTTGATTTGATAGAACCCTTTGAAACCAATTTAATCAGTGAGATGAGACCACAGAACCCTTTGAAACCAATTTAATCAGTGAGGTGAGAGCATGGAGGCCTTTGAAACCAATTTAATCAGTGAGGTGAGACAATAGAACCCTTTGAAACCAATTTAATCAGTGGGGTGAGACCATGGAGCCCTTTGAAACCAATTTAATCAGTGAGGTGAGACCATAGAACCCTTTGAAATCCATGTCATCAGTGAGGTGAGACCATAGAACCCTTTGGAACCCATGTCATCGGTGAGGTGAGACTATAGAACCCTTTGAAACCCATGTCATGAGTGAGGTGAGACCATAGAACCCTTTGAAATCCATGTCATCAGTGAGGGGAGACCATAGAACCCTTTGGAACCCATGTCATCACTGAGGTGAGACTATAGAACCCTTTGAAACCCATGTCATGAGTGAGGTGAGACCATAGAACCCTTTGAAATCCATGTCATCAGTGAGGGGAGACCATAGAACCCTTTGAAATCCATGTCATCAGTGAGGTGAGACAATATAACCCTTTGAAACCAATTTAATCACTGAGGTGAGACCACAGAACCCTTTGAAATCCATGTCATCAGTGAGGGGAGACCATAGAACCCTTTGAAATCCATGTCATCAGTGAGGTGAGACAATATAACCCTTTGAAACCAATTTAATCACTGAGGTGAGACCACAGAACCCTTTGAAATCCATGTCCTCAGTGAGGTGAGACCATAGAACCCTTTGAAACCAATTTAATCAGTGAGGTGAGACCATAGAACCCTTTGAAATCCATGTCATCAGGGAGGTGAGACCATAGAACCCTTTGAAACCAATTTAATCAGTGAGATGAGACCACAGAACCCTTTGAAACCAATTTAATCAGTGAGGTGAGACCATGGAGGCCTTTGAAACCAATTTAATCAGTGAGGTGAGACAATAGAACCCTTTGAAACCAATTTAATCAGTGAGGTGAGACCATGGAGCCCTTTGAAACCAATTTAATCAGTGAGGTGAGACCATAGAACCCTTTGAAATCCATGTCATCAGTGAGCTGAGACTATAGAACCCTTTGAAACCCATGTCATGAGTGAGGTGAGACCATAACACCCTTTGAAACCAATTTAATCAGTGAGGTGAGACCATAGAACCCTTTGAAATCCATGTCATCAGTGAGGTGAGACCATAGAACCCTTTGGAACCCATGTCATCGGTGAGGTGAGACTATAGAACCCTTTGAAACCCATGTCATGAGTGAGGTGAGACCATAGAACCCTTTGAAATCCATGTCATCAGTGAGGGGAGACCACAGAACCCTTTGAAATCCATGTCATCAGTGAGGTGAGACAATATAACCCTTTGAAACCAATTTAATCAGTGAGGTGAGACCACAGAACCCTTTGAAATCCATGTCCTCAGTGAGGTGAGACCATAGAACCCATGTCCTCAGTGAGGTGAGACCATAGAACCCTTTGAAACCAATTTAATCAGTGAGGTGAGACCACATAACCCTTTGAAACCAATTTAATCAGTGAGGTGAGACCATGGAGCCCTTTGAAACCAATTTAATCAGTGAGGTGAGACCATGGAGCCCTTTGAAACCAATTTAATCAGTGAGGTGAGACCATAGAACCCTTTGAAACCAATTTAATCAGTGAGGTGAGACCAAGGAGCCCTTTGAAACCAATTTAATCAGTGAGGTGAGACCATAGAACCCTTTGAAACCAATTTAATCAGTGAGGTGAGACCATGGAGCCCTTTGAAACCAATTAAATCAGTGAGGTGAGACCATAGAACCCTTTGGAACCCATGTCATCAGTGAGGTGAGACTATAGAACCCTTTGAAACCCATGTCATGAGTGAGGTGAGACCATATAACCCTTTGAAACCAATTTAATCACTGAGGTGAGACCACAGAACCCTTTGAAATCCATGTCATCAGTGAGGGGAGACCATAGAACCCTTTGAAATCCATGTCATCAGTGAGGTGAGACAATATAACCCTTTGAAACCAATTTAATCACTGAGGTGAGACCACAGAACCCTTTGAAATCCATGTCCTCAGTGAGGTGAGACCATAGAACCCTTTGAAACCAATTTAATCAGTGAGGTGAGACCATAGAACCCTTTGAAATCCATGTCATCAGGGAGGTGAGACCATAGAACCCTTTGAAACCAATTTAATCAGTGAGATGAGACCACAGAACCCTTTGAAACCAATTTAATCAGTGAGGTGAGACCATGGAGGCCTTTGAAACCAATTTAATCAGTGAGGTGAGACAATAGAACCCTTTGAAACCAATTTAATCAGTGAGGTGAGACCATGGAGCCCTTTGAAACCAATTTAATCAGTGAGGTGAGACCATAGAACCCTTTGAAATCCATGTCATCAGTGAGGTGAGACCATAGAACCCTTTGGAACCCATGTCATCGGTGAGGTGAGACTATAGAACCCTTTGAAACCCATGTCATGAGTGAGGTGAGACCATAGAACCCTTTGAAATCCATGTCATCAGTGAGGGGAGACCACAGAACCCTTTGAAATCCATGTCATCAGTGAGGTGAGACAATATAACCCTTTGAAACCAATTTAATCAGTGAGGTGAGACCACAGAACCCTTTGAAATCCATGTCCTCAGTGAGGTGAGACCATAGAACCCATGTCCTCAGTGAGGTGAGACCATAGAACCCTTTGAAACCAATTTAATCAGTGAGGTGAGACCACATAACCCTTTGAAACCAATTTAATCAGTGAGGTGAGACCATGGAGCCCTTTGAAACCAATTTAATCAGTGAGGTGAGACCATGGAGCCCTTTGAAACCAATTTAATCAGTGAGGTGAGACCATAGAACCCTTTGAAACCAATTTAATCAGTGAGGTGAGACCAAGGAGCCCTTTGAAACCAATTTAATCAGTGAGGTGAGACCATAGAACCCTTTGAAACCAATTTAATCAGTGAGGTGAGACCATGGAGCCCTTTGAAACCAATTAAATCAGTGAGGTGAGACCATAGAACCCTTTGGAACCCATGTCATCAGTGAGGTGAGACTATAGAACCCTTTGAAACCCATGTCATGAGTGAGGTGAGACCATAGAACCCTTTGAAACAAATTTAATTAGTGAGGTGGGACCATAGAACCCTTTGAAATCCATGTCATCAGTGTATTGAGACCATAGAACCCTTTGAAACCAATTTCATCAGTGAGGTGAGACCATGAAGCCCTTTGAAACCAATTTAATCAGTGAGGTGAGACCATGGAGCCCTTTGAAACCAATTTAATCAGTGAGGTGAGACCATGGAGCACTTTGAAACCAATTTAATCAGTGAGGGTAGACCATAGAACCCTTTGGAACCCATGTCATCAGTGAGGGTAGACCATAGCACCCTTTGAAACCAATTTAATCAGTGAGGTGAGACCACAGAACCCTTTGAAACCAATTTAATCAGTGAGGTGAGACCACAGAACCCTTTGAAACCAATTTAATCACTGAGGTGAGACCACAGAACCCTTTGAAATCCATGTCCTCAGTGAGGTGAGACCATAGAACCCTTTGAAACCAATTTAATCAGTGAGGTGAGACCATAGAACCCTTTGAAATCCATGTCATCAGGGAGGTGAGACCATAGAACCCTTTGAAACCAATTTAATCAGTGAGATGAGACCACAGAACCCTTTGAAACCAATTTAATCAGTGAGGTGAGACAATAGAACCCTTTGAAACCAATTTAATCAGTGAGGTGAGACCATGGAGCCCTTTGAAACCAATTTAATCAGTGAGGTGAGACCATCGAACCCTTTGAAACCAATTTAATCAGTGAGGTGAGACAATGGAGCCCTTTGAAACCAATTAAATCAGTGAGGTGAGACCATAGAACCCTTTGGAACCCATGTCATCAGTGAGGTGAGACTATAGAACCCTTTGAAACCCATGTCATGAGTGAGGTGAGACCACAGAACCCTTTGAAACCAATTTAATCAGTGAGGTGGGACCATAGAACCCTTTGAAATCCATGTCATCAGTGTATTGAGACCATAGAACCCTTTGAAACCAATTTCATCAGTGAGGTGAGACCATGAAGCCCTTTGAAACCAATTTAATCAGTGAGGTGAGACCATGGAGCCCTTTGAAACCAATTTAATCAGTGAGGTGAGACCATGGAGCACTTTGAAACCAATTTAATCAGTGAGGGTAGACCATAGAACCCTTTGGAACCCATGTCATCAGTGAGGGTAGACCATAGCACCCTTTGAAACCAATTTAATCAGTGAGGTGAGACCACAGAACCCTTTGAAACCAATTTAATCAGTGAGGTGAGACCACAGAACCCTTTGAAATCCATGTCCTCAGTGAGGTGAGACCATAGAACCCTTTGAAACCAATTTAATCAGTGAGGTGAGACCATAGAACCCTTTGAAATCCATGTCATCAGGGAGGTGAGACCATAGAACCCTTTGAAACCAATTTAATCAGTGAGATGAGACCACAGAACCCTTTGAAACCAATTTAATCAGTGAGGTGAGACAATAGAACCCTTTGAAACCAATTTAATCAGTGAGGTGAGACCATGGAGCCCTTTGAAACCAATTTAATCAGTGAGGTGAGACCATAGAACCCTTTGGAACCCATGTCATCAGTGAGCTGAGACTATAGAACCCTTTGAAACCCATGTCATGAGTGAGGTGAGACCATAGCACCCTTTGAAACCAATTTAATCAGTGAGGTGAGACCATAGAACCCTTTGAAATCCATGTCATCAGTGAGGTGAGACCATAGAACCCTTTGGAACCCATGTCATCGGTGAGGTGAGTCTATAGAACCCTTTGAAACCCATGTCATGAGTGAGGTGAGACCATAGAACCCTTTGAAATCCATGTAATCAGTGAGGGGAGACCATAGAACCCTTTGGAACCCATGTCATCACTGAGGTGAGACCATAGCACCCTTTGAAACCAATTTAATCAGTGAGGTGAGACCATAGAACCCTTTGAAATCCATGTCATCAGTGAGGTGAGACCATAGAACCCTTTGGATCCCATGTCATCGGTGAGGTGAGACTATAGAACCCTTTGAAACCCATGCCATGAGTGAGTTGAGACCACAGAACCCTTTGAAATCCATGTCATCAGTGAGGTGAGACCATTGAACCCTTTGAAACCAATTTAATCACTGAGGTGAGACCACAGAACCCTTTGAAATCCATGTCCTCAGTGAGGTGAGACCATTGAACCCTTTGAAACCAATTTAATCAGTGAGGTGAGACCACAGAACCCTTTGAAACCAATTTAATCACTGAGGTGAGACCACAGAACCCTTTGAAATCCATGTCCTCAGTGAGGTGAGACCATTGAACCCTTTGAAACCAATTTAATCAGTGAGGTGAGACCATAGAACCCTTTGAAATTCATGTCATCAGTGATGTGAGACCACAGAACCCTTTGAAACCAATTTAATCAGTGAGATGAGACCACAGAACCCTTTGAAACCAATTTAATCAGTGAGGTGAGACCATGGAGGCCTTTGAAACCAATTTAATCAGTGAGCTGAGACCATAGAACCCTTTGAAACCCATGTCATCAGTGAGGTGAGACCATGGAGCCCTTTGAAACCAATTTAATCAGTGCGGTGAGACCACAGAATCCTTTCAAACCAATTTAATCAGTGAGGTGAGACCATAGAACCCTTTGAAACCAATTTAATCAGTGAGGTTAGACCACAGAACCCTTTGAAACCAGTTTAATCAGTGAGATGAGACCACAGAACCCTTTGAAACCAATTTAATCAGTGAGGTGAGACCATGGAGGCCTTTGAAACCAATTTAATCACTGAGGTGAGACCACAGAACCCTTTGAAATCCATGTCCTCAGTGAGGTGAGACCATAGAATCCTTTGAAACCAATTTAATCAGTGAGGTGAGACCATAGAACCCTTTGAAACCAATTTAATCAGTGAGGTGAGACCATGGAGCCCTTTGAAACCAATTTAATCAGTGAGGTGAGACCATAGAACCCTTTGAAACCAATTTAATCAGTGAGGTGAGACCATGGAGCCCTTTGAAACCAATTTAATCAGTGAGGTGAGACCATGGAGCACTTTGAAACCAATTTAATCAGTGAGGGTAGACCATAGAACCCTTTGAAATCCATGTCATCAGGGAGGTGAGACCGTGCTTCTACACCTGCATTGCTTGCTGTTTGGGGTTTTAGGCTGGGTTTCTGTACAGCACTTTGAGATATCAGCTGATGTACGAAGGGCTATATAAATAAATTTGATTTGATTTGATAGAACCCTTTGAAACCAATTTAATCAGTGAGATGAGACCACAGAACCCTTTGAAACCAATTTAATCAGTGAGGTGAGAGCATGGAGGCCTTTGAAACCAATTTAATCAGTGAGGTGAGACAATAGAACCCTTTGAAACCAATTTAATCAGTGAGGTGAGACCATGGAGCCCTTTGAAACCAATTTAATCAGTGAGGTGAGACCATAGAACCCTTTGAAATCCATGTCATCAGTGAGGTGAGACCATAGAACCCTTTGGAACCCATGTCATCGGTGAGGTGAGACTATAGAACCCTTTGAAACCCATGTCATGAGTGAGGTGAAACCATAGAACCCTTTGAAATCCATGTCATCAGTGAGGGGAGACCATAGAACCCTTTGGAACCCATGTCATCACTGAGGTGAGACTATAGAACCCTTTGAAACCCATGTCATGAGTGAGGTGAGACCATAGAACCCTTTGAAATCCATGTCATCAGTGAGGGGAGACCATAGAACCCTTTGAAATCCATGTCATCAGTGAGGTGAGACAATATAACCCTTTGAAACCAATTTAATCACTGAGGTGAGACAATATAACCCTTTGAAACCAATTTAATCACTGAGGTGAGACCACAGAACCCTTTGAAATCCATGTCATCAGTGAGGGGAGACCATAGAACCCTTTGAAATCCATGTCATCAGTGAGGTGAGACAATATAACCCTTTGAAACCAATTTAATCACTGAGGTGAGACCACAGAACCCTTTGAAATCCATGTCCTCAGTGAGGTGAGACCATAGAACCCTTTGAAACCAATTTAATCAGTGAGGTGAGACCATAGAACCCTTTGAAATCGATGTCATCAGGGAGGTGAGACCATAGAACCCTTTGAAACCAATTTAATCAGTGAGATGAGACCACAGAACCCTTTGAAACCAATTTAATCAGTGAGGTGAGACCATGGAGGCCTTTGAAACCAATTTAATCAGTGAGGTGAGACAATAGAACCCTTTGAAACCAATTTAATCAGTGAGGTGAGACCATGGAGCCCTTTGAAACCAATTTAATCAGTGAGGTGAGACCATAGAACCCTTTGAAATCCATGTCATCAGTGAGCTGAGACTATAGAACCCTTTGAATCCCATGTCATGAGTGAGGTGAGACCATAACACCCTTTGAAACCAATTTAATCAGTGAGGTGAGACCATAGAACCCTTTGAAATCCATGTCATCAGTGAGGTGAGACCATAGAACCCTTTGGAACCCATGTCATCGGTGAGGTGAGACTATAGAACCCTTTGAAACCCATGTCATGAGTGAGGTGAGACCATAGAACCCTTTGAAATCCATGTCATCAGTGAGGGGAGACCACAGAACCCTTTGAAATCCATGTCATCAGTGAGGTGAGACAATATAACCCTTTGAAACCAATTTAATCAGTGAGGTGAGACCACAGAACCCTTTGAAATCCATGTCCTCAGTGAGGTGAGACCATAGAACCCATGTCCTCAGTGAGGTGAGACCATAGAACCCTTTGAAACCAATTTAATCAGTGAGGTGAGACCACATAACCCTTTGAAACCAATTTAATCAGTGAGGTGAGACCATGGAGCCCTTTGAAACCAATTTAATCAGTGAGGTGAGACCATGGAGCCCTTTGAAACCAATTTAATCAGTGAGGTGAGACCATAGAACCCTTTGAAACCAATTTAATCAGTGAGGTGAGACCAAGGAGCCCTTTGAAACCAATTTAATCAGTGAGGTGAGACCATAGAACCCTTTGAAACCAATTTAATCAGTGAGGTGAGACCATGGAGCCCTTTGAAACCAATTAAATCAGTGAGGTGAGACCATAGAACCCTTTGAAACCAATTTAATCAGTGAGATGAGACCACAGAACCCTTTGAAACCAATTTAATCAGTGAGGTGAGACTATAGAACCCTTTGAAACCCATGTCATGAGTGAGGTGAGACCATAGAACCCTTTGAAACCAATTTAATCAGTGAGGTGGGACCATAGAACCCTTTGAAATCCATGTCATCAGTGTATTGAGACCATAGAACCCTTTGAAACCAATTTCATCAGTGAGGTGAGACCATGAAGCCCTTTGAAACCAATTTAATCAGTGAGGTGAGACCATGGAGCACTTTGAAACCAATTTAATCAGTGAGGGTAGACCATAGAACCCTTTGGAACCCATGTCATCAGTGAGGGTAGACCATAGCACCCTTTGAAACCAATTTAATCAGTGAGGTGAGACCACAGAACCCTTTGAAACCAATTTAATCAGTGAGGTGGGACCATAGAACCCTTTGAAATCCATGTCATCAGTGTATTGAGACCATAGAACCCTTTGAAACCAATTTCATCAGTGAGGTGAGACCATGAAGCCCTTTGAAACCAATTTAATCAGTGAGGTGAGACCATGGAGCACTTTGAAACCAATTTAATCAGTGAGGGTAGACCATAGAACCCTTTGGAACCCATGTCATCAGTGAGGGTAGACCATAGCACCCTTTGAAACCAATTTAATCAGTGAGGTGAGACCACAGAACCCTTTGAAACCAATTTAATCACTGAGGTGAGACCACAGAACCCTTTGAAATCCATGTCCTCAGTGAGGTGAGACCATAGAACCCTTTGAAACCAATTTAATCAGTGAGGTGAGACCATAGAACCCTTTGAAATCCATGTCATCAGGGAGGTGAGACCATAGAACCCTTTGAAACCAATTTAATCAGTGAGATGAGACCACAGAACCCTTTGAAACCAATTTAATCAGTGAGGTGAGACAATAGAACCCTTTGAAACCAATTTAATCAGTGAGGTGAGACCATGGAGCCCTTTGAAACCAATTTAATCAGTGAGGTGAGACCATAGAACCCTTTGAAACCAATTTAATCAGTGAGGTGAGACAATGGAGCCCTTTGAAACCAATTAAATCAGTGAGGTGAGACCATAGAACCCTTTGGAACCCATGTCATCAGTGAGGTGAGACTATAGAACCCTTTGAAACCCATGTCATGAGTGAGGTGAGACCATAGAACCCTTTGAAACCAATTTAATCAGTGAGGTGGGACCATAGAACCCTTTGAAATCCATGTCATCAGTGTATTGAGACCATAGAACCCTTTGAAACCAATTTCATCAGTGAGGTGAGACCATGAAGCCCTTTGAAACCAATTTAATCAGTGAGGTGAGACCATGGAGCCCTTTGAAACCAATTTAATCAGTGAGGTGAGACCATGGAGCACTTTGAAACCAATTTAATCAGTGAGGGTAGACCATAGAACCCTTTGAAATCCATGTCCTCAGTGAGGTGAGACCATAGAACCCTTTGAAACCAATTTAATCAGTGAGGTGAGACCATAGAACCCTTTGAAATCCATGTCATCAGGGAGGTGAGACCATAGAACCCTTTGAAACCAATTTAATCAGTGAGATGAGACCATGGAGGCCTTTGAAACCAATTTAATCAGTGAGGTGAGACAATAGAACCCTTTGAAACCAATTTAATCAGTGAGGTGAGACCATGGAGCCCTTTGAAACCAATTTAATCAGTGAGGTGAGACCATAGAACCCTTTGAAATCCATGTCATCAGTGAGCTGAGACTATAGAACCCTTTGAAACCCATGTCATGAGTGAGGTGAGACCATAACACCCTTTGAAACCAATTTAATCAGTGAGGTGAGACCATAGAACCCTTTGAAATCCATGTCATCAGTGAGGTGAGACCATAGAACCCTTTGGAACCCATGTCATCGGTGAGGTGAGACTATAGAACCCTTTGAAACCCATGTCATGAGTGAGGTGAGACCATAGAACCCTTTGAAATCCATGTCATCAGTGAGGTGAGACAATATAACCCTTTGAAACCAATTTAATCAGTGAGGTGAGACCACAGAACCCTTTGAAACCAATTTAATCACTGAGGTGAGACCACAGAACCCTTTGAAATCCATGTCCTCAGTGAGGTGAGACCATTGGACCCTTTGAAACCCATGTCATGAGTGAGGTGAGACAATATAACCCTTTGAAACCAATTTAATCATTGAGGTGAGACCACAGAACCCTTTGAAATCCATATCATCAGTGAGGTGAGACAAAATAACCCTTTGAAACCAATTTAATCAGTGAGGTGAGACCACAGAACCCTTTGAAATCCATGTCCTCAGTGAGGTGAGACCATAGAACCCATGTCCTCAGTGAGGTGAGACCATAGAACCCTTTGAAACCAATTTAATCAGTGAGGTGAGACCACATAACCCTTTGAAACCAATTTAATCAGTGAGGTGAGACCATGGAGCCCTTTGAAACCAATTTAATCAGTGAGGTGAGACCATGGAGCCCTTTGAAACCAATTTAATCAGTGAGGTGAGACCATAGAACCCTTTGAAACCAATTTAATCAGTGAGGTGAGACCATGGAGCCCTTTGAAACCAATTTAATCAGTGAGGTGAGACCATAGAACCCTTTGAAACCAATTTAATCAGTGAGGTGAGACCATGGAGCCCTTTGAAACCAATTTAATCAGTGAGGGTAGACCATAGAACCCTTTGAAATCCATGTCATCAGGGAGGTGAGACCGTGCTTCTACACCTGCATTGCTTGCTGTTTGGGGTTTTAGGCTGGGTTTCTGTACAGCACTTTGAGATATCAGCTGATGTACGAAGGGCTATATAAATAAATTTGATTTGATTTGATAGAACCCTTTGAAACCAATTTAATCAGTGAGATGAGACCACAGAACCCTTTGAAACCAATTTAATCAGTGAGGTGAGAGCATGGAGGCCTTTGAAACCAATTTAATCAGTGAGGTGAGACTATAGAACCCTTTGAAACCAATTTAATCAGTGAGGTGAGACCATGGAGCCCTTTGAAACCAATTTAATCAGTGAGGTGAGACCATAGAACCCTTTGAAATCCATGTCATCAGTGAGGTGAGACCATAGAACCCTTTGGAACCCATGTCATCGGTGAGGTGAGACTATAGAACCCTTTGAAACCCATGTCATGAGTGAGGTGAGACCATAGAACCCTTTGAAATCCATGTCATCAGTGAGGGGAGACCATAGAACCCTTTGGAACCCATGTCATCACTGAGGTGAGACTATAGAACCCTTTGAAACCCATGTCATGAGTGAGGTGAGACCATAGAACCCTTTGAAATCCATGTCATCAGTGAGGGGAGACCATAGAACCCTTTGAAATCCATGTCATCAGTGAGGTGAGACAATATAACCCTTTGAAACCAATTTAATCACTGAGGTGAGACCACAGAACCCTTTGAAATCCATGTCATCAGTGAGGGGAGACCATAGAACCCTTTGAAATCCATGTCATCAGTGAGGTGAGACAATATAACCCTTTGAAACCAATTTAATCACTGAGGTGAGACCACAGAACCCTTTGAAATCCATGTCCTCAGTGAGGTGAGACCATAGAACCCTTTGAAACCAATTTAATCAGTGAGGTGAGACCATAGAACCCTTTGAAATCCATGTCATCAGGGAGGTGAGACCATAGAACCCTTTGAAACCAATTTAATCAGTGAGATGAGACCACAGAACCCTTTGAAACCAATTTAATCAGTGAGGTGAGACCATGGAGGCCTTTGAAACCAATTTAATCAGTGAGGTGAGACAATAGAACCCTTTGAAACCAATTTAATCAGTGAGGTGAGACCATGGAGCCCTTTGAAACCAATTTAATCAGTGAGGTGAGACCATAGAACCCTTTGAAATCCATGTCATCAGTGAGCTGAGACTATAGAACCCTTTGAAACCCATGTCATGAGTGAGGTGAGACCATAACACCCTTTGAAACCAATTTAATCAGTGAGGTGAGACCATAGAACCCTTTGAAATCCATGTCATCAGTGAGGTGAGACCATAGAACCCTTTGGAACCCATGTCATCGGTGAGGTGAGACTATAGAACCCTTTGAAACCCATGTCATGAGTGAGGTGAGACCATAGAACCCTTTGAAATCCATGTCATCAGTGAGGGGAGACCACAGAACCCTTTGAAATCCATGTCATCAGTGAGGTGAGACAATATAACCCTTTGAAACCAATTTAATCAGTGAGGTGAGACCACAGAACCCTTTGAAATCCATGTCCTCAGTGAGGTGAGACCATAGAACCCATGTCCTCAGTGAGGTGAGACCATAGAACCCTTTGAAACCAATTTAATCAGTGAGGTGAGACCACATAACCCTTTGAAACCAATTTAATCAGTGAGGTGAGACCATGGAGCCCTTTGAAACCAATTTAATCAGTGAGGTGAGACCATGGAGCCCTTTGAAACCAATTTAATCAGTGAGGTGAGACCATAGAACCCTTTGAAACCAATTTAATCAGTGAGGTGAGACCAAGGAGCCCTTTGAAACCAATTTAATCAGTGAGGTGAGACCATAGAACCCTTTGAAACCAATTTAATCAGTGAGGTGAGACCATGGAGCCCTTTGAAACCAATTAAATCAGTGAGGTGAGACCATAGAACCCTTTGGAACCCATGTCATCAGTGAGGTGAGACTATAGAACCCTTTGAAACCCATGTCATGAGTGAGGTGAGACCATAGAACCCTTTGAAACAAATTTAATTAGTGAGGTGGGACCATAGAACCCTTTGAAATCCATGTCATCAGTGTATTGAGACCATAGAACCCTTTGAAACCAATTTCATCAGTGAGGTGAGACCATGAAGCCCTTTGAAACCAATTTAATCAGTGAGGTGAGACCATGGAGCCCTTTGAAACCAATTTAATCAGTGAGGTGAGACCATGGAGCACTTTGAAACCAATTTAATCAGTGAGGGTAGACCATAGAACCCTTTGGAACCCATGTCATCAGTGAGGGTAGACCATAGCACCCTTTGAAACCAATTTAATCAGTGAGGTGAGACCACAGAACCCTTTGAAACCAATTTAATCAGTGAGGTGAGACCACAGAACCCTTTGAAACCAATTTAATCACTGAGGTGAGACCACAGAACCCTTTGAAATCCATGTCCTCAGTGAGGTGAGACCATAGAACCCTTTGAAACCAATTTAATCAGTGAGGTGAGACCATAGAACCCTTTGAAATCCATGTCATCAGGGAGGTGAGACCATAGAACCCTTTGAAACCAATTTAATCAGTGAGATGAGACCACAGAACCCTTTGAAACCAATTTAATCAGTGAGGTGAGACAATAGAACCCTTTGAAACCAATTTAATCAGTGAGGTGAGACCATGGAGCCCTTTGAAACCAATTTAATCAGTGAGGTGAGACCATAGAACCCTTTGAAACCAATTTAATCAGTGAGGTGAGACAATGGAGCCCTTTGAAACCAATTAAATCAGTGAGGTGAGACCATAGAACCCTTTGGAACCCATGTCATCAGTGAGGTGAGACTATAGAACCCTTTGAAACCCATGTCATGAGTGAGGTGAGACCATAGAACCCTTTGAAACCAATTTAATCAGTGAGGTGGGACCATAGAACCCTTTGAAATCCATGTCATCAGTGTATTGAGACCATAGAACCCTTTGAAACCAATTTCATCAGTGAGGTGAGACCATAGAACCCTTTGGAACCCATGTCATCAGTGAGGGTAGACCATAGCACCCTTTGAAACCAATTTAATCAGTGAGGTGAGACCACAGAACCCTTTGAAACCAATTTAATCAGTGAGGTGAGACCACAGAACCCTTTGAAATCCATGTCCTCAGTGAGGTGAGACCATAGAACCCTTTGAAACCAATTTAATCAGTGAGGTGAGACCATAGAACCCTTTGAAATCCATGTCATCAGGGAGGTGAGACCATAGAACCCTTTGAAACCAATTTAATCAGTGAGATGAGACCACAGAACCCTTTGAAACCAATTTAATCAGTGAGGTGAGACAATAGAACCCTTTGAAACCAATTTAATCAGTGAGGTGAGACCATGGAGCCCTTTGAAACCAATTTAATCAGTGAGGTGAGACCATAGAACCCTTTGGAACCCATGTCATCAGTGAGCTGAGACTATAGAACCCTTTGAAACCCATGTCATGAGTGAGGTGAGACCATAGCACCCTTTGAAACCAATTTAATCAGTGAGGTGAGACCATAGAACCCTTTGAAATCCATGTCATCAGTGAGGTGAGACCATAGAACCCTTTGGAACCCATGTCATCGGTGAGGTGAGTCTATAGAACCCTTTGAAACCCATGTCATGAGTGAGGTGAGACCATAGAACCCTTTGAAATCCATGTAATCAGTGAGGGGAGACCATAGAACCCTTTGGAACCCATGTCATCACTGAGGTGAGACCATAGCACCCTTTGAAACCAATTTAATCAGTGAGATGAGACCACAGAACCCTTTGAAACCAATTTAATCAGTGAGGTGAGACAATAGAACCCTTTGAAACCAATTTAATCAGTGAGGTGAGACCATGGAGCCCTTTGAAACCAATTTAATCAGTGAGGTGAGACCATAGAACCCTTTGGAACCCATGTCATCAGTGAGCTGAGACTATAGAACCCTTTGAAACCCATGTCATGAGTGAGGTGAGACCATAGCACCCTTTGAAACCAATTTAATCAGTGAGGTGAGACCATAGAACCCTTTGAAATCCATGTCATCAGTGAGGTGAGACCATAGAACCCTTTGGAACCCATGTCATCGGTGAGGTGAGTCTATAGAACCCTTTGAAACCCATGTCATGAGTGAGGTGAGACCATAGAACCCTTTGAAACCCATGTCATGAGTGAGGTGAGACCATAGAACCCTTTGAAACAAATTTAATTAGTGAGGTGGGACCATAGAACCCTTTGAAATCCATGTCATCAGTGTATTGAGACCATAGAACCCTTTGAAACCAATTTCATCAGTGAGGTGAGACCATGAAGCCCTTTGAAACCAATTTAATCAGTGAGGTGAGACCATGGAGCCCTTTGAAACCAATTTAATCAGTGAGGTGAGACCATGGAGCACTTTGAAACCAATTTAATCAGTGAGGGTAGACCATAGAACCCTTTGGAACCCATGTCATCAGTGAGGGTAGACCATAGCACCCTTTGAAACCAATTTAATCAGTGAGGTGAGACCACAGAACCCTTTGAAACCAATTTAATCAGTGAGGTGAGACCACAGAACCCTTTGAAACCAATTTAATCACTGAGGTGAGACCACAGAACCCTTTGAAATCCATGTCCTCAGTGAGGTGAGACCATAGAACCCTTTGAAACCAATTTAATCAGTGAGGTGAGACCATAGAACCCTTTGAAATCCATGTCATCAGGGAGGTGAGACCATAGAACCCTTTGAAACCAATTTAATCAGTGAGATGAGACCACAGAACCCTTTGAAACCAATTTAATCAGTGAGGTGAGACAATAGAACCCTTTGAAACCAATTTAATCAGTGAGGTGAGACCATGGAGCCCTTTGAAACCAATTTAATCAGTGAGGTGAGACCATAGAACCCTTTGAAACCAATTTAATCAGTGAGGTGAGACAATGGAGCCCTTTGAAACCAATTAAATCAGTGAGGTGAGACCATAGAACCCTTTGGAACCCATGTCATCAGTGAGGTGAGACTATAGAACCCTTTGAAACCCATGTCATGAGTGAGGTGAGACCATAGAACCCTTTGAAACCAATTTAATCAGTGAGGTGGGACCATAGAACCCTTTGAAATCCATGTCATCAGTGTATTGAGACCATAGAACCCTTTGAAACCAATTTCATCAGTGAGGTGAGACCATGAAGCCCTTTGAAACCAATTTAATCAGTGAGGTGAGACCATGGAGCCCTTTGAAACCAATTTAATCAGTGAGGTGAGACCATGGAGCACTTTGAAACCAATTTAATCAGTGAGGGTAGACCATAGAACCCTTTGGAACCCATGTCATCAGTGAGGGTAGACCATAGCACCCTTTGAAACCAATTTAATCAGTGAGGTGAGACCACAGAACCCTTTGAAACCAATTTAATCAGTGAGGTGAGACCACAGAACCCTTTGAAATCCATGTCCTCAGTGAGGTGAGACCATAGAACCCTTTGAAACCAATTTAATCAGTGAGGTGAGACCATAGAACCCTTTGAAATCCATGTCATCAGGGAGGTGAGACCATAGAACCCTTTGAAACCAATTTAATCAGTGAGATGAGACCACAGAACCCTTTGAAACCAATTTAATCAGTGAGGTGAGACAATAGAACCCTTTGAAACCAATTTAATCAGTGAGGTGAGACCATGGAGCCCTTTGAAACCAATTTAATCAGTGAGGTGAGACCATAGAACCCTTTGGAACCCATGTCATCAGTGAGCTGAGACTATAGAACCCTTTGAAACCCATGTCATGAGTGAGGTGAGACCATAGCACCCTTTGAAACCAATTTAATCAGTGAGGTGAGACCATAGAACCCTTTGAAATCCATGTCATCAGTGAGGTGAGACCATAGAACCCTTTGGAACCCATGTCATCGGTGAGGTGAGTCTATAGAACCCTTTGAAACCCATGTCATGAGTGAGGTGAGACCATAGAACCCTTTGAAATCCATGTAATCAGTGAGGGGAGACCATAGAACCCTTTGGAACCCATGTCATCACTGAGGTGAGACCATAGCACCCTTTGAAACCAATTTAATCAGTGAGGTGAGACCATAGAACCCTTTGAAATCCATGTCATCAGTGAGGTGAGACCATAGAACCCTTTGGAACCCATGTCATCGGTGAGGTGAGACTATAGAACCCTTTGAAACCCATGCCATGAGTGAGTTGAGACCACAGAACCCTTTGAAATCCATGTCATCAGTGAGGTGAGACCATTGAACCCTTTGAAACCAATTTAATCACTGAGGTGAGACCACAGAACCCTTTGAAATCCATGTCCTCAGTGAGGTGAGACCATTGAACCCTTTGAAACCAATTTAATCAGTGAGGTGAGACCACAGAACCCTTTGAAACCAATTTAATCACTGAGGTGAGACCACAGAACCCTTTGAAATCCATGTCCTCAGTGAGGTGAGACCATTGAACCCTTTGAAACCAATTTAATCAGTGAGGTGAGACCATAGAACCCTTTGAAATTCATGTCATCAGTGATGTGAGACCACAGAACCCTTTGAAACCAATTTAATCAGTGAGATGAGACCACAGAACCCTTTGAAACCAATTTAATCAGTGAGGTGAGACCATGGAGGCCTTTGAAACCAATTTAATCAGTGAGCTGAGACCATAGAACCCTTTGAAACCCATGTCATCAGTGAGGTGAGACCATGGAGCCCTTTGAAACCAATTTAATCAGTGCGGTGAGACCACAGAATCCTTTCAAACCAATTTAATCAGTGAGGTGAGACCATAGAACCCTTTGAAACCAATTTAATCAGTGAGGTTAGACCACAGAACCCTTTGAAACCAGTTTAATCAGTGAGATGAGACCACAGAACCCTTTGAAACCAATTTAATCAGTGAGGTGAGACCATGGAGGCCTTTGAAACCAATTTAATCACTGAGGTGAGACCACAGAACCCTTTGAAATCCATGTCCTCAGTGAGGTGAGACCATAGAATCCTTTGAAACCAATTTAATCAGTGAGGTGAGACCATAGAACCTTTTGAAACCCATGTCATCAGTGAGGTGAGACCATAGAACCCTTTGAAACCCACGTCTGTCTCTCCCCGGTGGGATCTGACTTCTACATGGCTTGGGACATTCTGGATTGGGTGGTTAGGGTTATGTATTTAAACCCTGGTTCTGTCTCTCTTCAGGTGGGTACAGTCCGCTACATGGCCCCAGAGGTTCTGGAGGGGGCTGTGAACCTGAGGGACTGCGAGTCGGCTCTGAAGCAGGTGGACATGTACGCCCTGGGCCTCGTCTACTGGGAGACCTTCATGAGGTGTACTGACCTCTTCCAGGTAATAACCCTGACCTCTAACCCTGGGCCTGGTCTACTGGGAGACCTTCATGAGGTGTACATGAGGTGTACTTAACTAGCAAGTCAGTTAAGAACAAATTCTTATTTACAATGACGGCCTACCCCAGCCTAACCCGGACGACGCTGGGCCAATTGTGGACCGCACTATGGGAGTCCAAGTCACGGCCGGATGTGATACAGCCTGGAATCTAACCAGGGTCTGTAGCGACGCCTCTAGCACTGAGATGCAGTGTCTTAGACCGCTGAACCAGGGTCTGTAGCGACGCCTCTAGCACTGAGATGCAGTGTCTTAGACCGCTGAACCAGGGTCTGTAGTGACGCCTCTAGCACTGAGATGCAGTGTCTTAGACCACTGAACCAGGGTCTGTAGTGATGCCTCTAGCACTGAGATGCAGTGACTTAGACAGCTGCGCCACTCGGGAGCCCAGAGAAACTACTCCTGACCACAATTAGTTGTCAAATCACAGTATTGAATTTCCACCTTAGTGTTCTGGTTCCTCATTTCTCTCCAGGAGAATCAGTCCCAGACCTCCAGGTGGCGTTCCAGGCCGAGGCGGGAACCACCCTTCCTTGAGGACATGCAGGTCCTGGTATCCAGAGAGAAACAGAGACCCAAGTTCCCCGAGGCCTGGAAGGAAAACAGCCTGGTGAGACCTGTGGTGTGGTGTGGTGTATGGTGTGGTATGGTGTGGTGTATGGTGTATGGTGTGGTGTATGGTGTGGTGTATGGTGTGGTGTGGTGTGGTATGTGTTATCCTCTGTAACCTTCCCTCAGGCGGTGCGGTCCCTGAAGGAGACCATGGAGGACTGTTGGGACCAGGATGCTGAGGCCAGCTGACCGCTCAGTGTGCAGAGGAGCGCATGGCTGAACTACTGCTGATCTGGGACCAGTCCAAGTCTGTCAGCCCCACACTCAACCCTACTGGTAGCAGCTGTACCACACTGTTCAATGATAGGTACAGACACTATACACACCCT
>NW_022263583.1:0-20000 GCF_002021735.2 Oncorhynchus kisutch
TATTTTGACATTTTTATGAAGTAAACCACATGCCCACTTGCTCATAGTTGTATCACAATGGCCAATAGGTTACTGAACATGATACATTATTTGATCAACTCATATGTATTTACCCTGTTGCTCCACTCAGCAACAATCTTTGAAAAACATCGTTTAAGTTTAGGCCTAAAAATGCCATGGTACCTATACACAACACATGTTCGATTTGCATTTGAATAAACATGAATGAATAATATAATTAAAGTAACTTCATATTCATATATTGTTAATTAACGAATATGAAATTACTTTCATTATATTATTCATTCATGTTTATTCTACTGCAAATCGTGTTGTGTATAGTTACCATGGCATTTCTAGGCCTAAACTTTAAACGATGTGTTTTCAAAGATTGTTTGCTGAGTCAAACTCTTTTCGAAATATTATGCAAAATATTTTTTTTACTATTATCCTGTGTCATTTATTCTTGCAATATATTTTTTTAAACAAACTGGTAGATCTTAATAAAACCAGACTTTAGTTATGTTGTGAAACAGGCATACATTATTTTGATTAGATAATTTACTTTAAAATTATCGGAACAATTTTATCCAGGAATATTTCAAGGATACAACACATCATCCACAAATCACTTTTTGTGATTTATTTAGCCTAATTGTGAAAAGGTTGACAATAGAAAATAAATCCTAGAGGGATTTTTGTATTTTTATAATAACTGTCAAAGACTTATAATGAATATTCCAATATTATAAAATAAGTATATAAGTACTCAGATGTAGGCAATAGCACTTATGACTTGAAGCACAGTTGAATAATCAAATAGTGAATGAGCCCCACGAATTGGAAGAGTAGTGGACTAGGCCCATAAAATCCAAGGGGCACGCGGCCTAATCCGAAAGGCTCTAAATTATATCTCAAGAATTGAAATCAGGCCTAGGAAGATGCATAAAACGCTAAATGGTCACCTCTCCCCGCTGTAGACCGTCGCTCACAGCGAGGTGGTGTATGTGGTTATTGTTGTTGCGTCTGACCCCTAGAAGATTGAAGCAGTGACACGCGGGGGCTGCCGCCCTCCTCCCTCACCAACCCCTCCACCCCCTCTCTGCTCCCTATCACCCAGAATACCGCCTGTCGCCAGGTCTGATATAGAGCTAATTTGCTCCAGGGAATCAGCCGCCGCCACGCGAGTGCTTTCTGCCTATTCCTCCCAACCTCTTCCCCTCGCGCCTCGTTTCTTTGCTTTTATGATTTAAAAGTAATTTAAATAGCCCGGCCGCGGGTAAATCCGTCATCCGCACCCCGTGTCTGAGGTGCACAAATTAAATTAAATCAATGATCGAATGGCACCGCTGCCCCGATGTCAGGTCCCTAGGTTTGAACACTTAGCAACGCGCGGCTTCTACGGTGGCACGCACCCTACCGCGCACCCTACCGCGCACCCACCACCCATCCACCTTCAAACAACACAGGAGAACAAACATTCACATCATCACCGCTCGTCCCTCAGTAGCAAACCCTTCCTGCTGCTGTTGCAGTCCGATGGAATTCTGTCTCGGCCGCTGCCGTAGACTCAATGTGGGGGGGGGCCGAATCCTATCCTGACATCTGTGTGCGTAAAATTACATTTACACGAAATCAATAGTCATGCACACAATCTCAAATTAAGATTTGCTCTGTGTTTGTTTGGGTGTCAATATTGTCAGCAGGTATAAAAGGGCCCTAGAAACTGTTAGGACTATTTCAGTACATTAGCCTGCCTCTTGGTTAGATGTGATCTCCTAACAGCACAGGGGTGTCTGATAGGTTTTTAATAAGAAGCCAGAGGTCCTGCTGGCCATGTAGGGCTAGATGGACTCACAAACACACCCTGGCATGCCTGCTCATAAAGACAGGAGTACTTGCAGAGTTGCCCTTGTCCTTGAACACACCACACACACGTAACGCACACACACGCCACATGCGCAGCACGCACAGCGCACGCACACACACACACACACACCACACACACACCACACACACACAACACAACACACACACACACACACACCACACACCCTGCAAATTCCCCACGGGCAGGTGCTTGAGTCGTTCTGAGAGAGCGGCCCGCATTGCACTACAAAGTCAAAGTTGATCAGTTAATTAATTAGATCTCTGGCCTTAACGTTAGTGCCGGCGGAGTTTAGGAACATTAAAGAGCTTATCGTCATTACAGGCATATTTTTCAATCATTACCCACGGCTCTGGGCTGTGATCTACATGACAGGAGCCATAAAGGTTGGAGTTGGTTCTCATGCCATGTGTTCCCTGTGTGATCTAGACCTGGGTTCAATTAGTATTCAAAATCATTTACAATACATTATCTCCTCTTCATTAGCTTACCTGGTGCAATGGAACCAATAGAATAGTCCCAAAAGGTGCACATCTGCATCACCTGCATTCCAGGTGCAGTAAAACAAACGCTTAGAAGTATTTGAAAAGTGGCTCAGAATGAAGGAACATTCCTCCATTCCACTTGGCAGTGTTCAAAACTACACGGTTTCTGTCAGGGGCTATGCGATACCATATCCTCAATTCACGCGGTTGCATTCCCTTTAGACCCGGAGGTCTGTCTACTGGGTAACTTTACTAACACCAATCTTAGGCAAGCCATACTATAAAGCTAACAGAAATATTGCTAGCGATGCCAAGAAATGTATTGCCTTGAAATGGAAATTGGATTCCTCCCTGCCAGTTGCAATGTGGCTATCGGAAGTTAATAGTTGTATCCCTTTGGAGAAAATCACTTACTGCTTGAGGAATAAGTTAAAGACATTTTACAGAATTTGGCAACCTTTTATTGACTATATGGAGAATCTCCCCCCACATCTCATTGATTGAATCTATATATAATCCTCACATAATGTTTCACACGGAATGTATAATATGTAGCCTACGGCAGGTGATCCAATGTCTCGTTATTATTTATTTCTTATTGTATGTTTGTATATATAATTATAATTATAATTATTATTTTGTTACACTTGTCTGTTACTGTCACTTTGTCCTATCGTTGTCTAATATCTTTTCACGTTTGTTTTGAATGTTCTTAATTGGAAAATGCAAAAATAAAATATAAAAAAAATATATATATATATGAAAAGATTTTGAGTAGTGTTTGAACGCAGGTCTGCAGTGATCTGCTGTCCCTGTCAGTCAGCTGTTTATTGACTCTCTCTGGGTTACTGGTCCTCAGGGTTTGTTCAACCTGCTGATAAGGACCTGCGTGTCTGATCTCGCAGAGGTGCATTCAGAGCAAAATCAGTCAAAAAAAGTCAAGCACACACACACACACACACACACACACACACACACACACACACACACACACACACACACACACACACACACACACACACACACACACACACACACACACACACACACACACACACACACACACACACACACACACACACACACACACCTGTTGACTGATACTGTTCCTGGAATGCACATACATGAATAGAGAGCCACCCTCACTTTAGGCAGTCGCTTATTTCTACAAAACAGTTGCTTATTTCTACAAAACAGTTGCTTATTTCTACAAAACAGTTATTTCTATGAAACAGTCGCTTATTTCTACAAAACAGTTGCTTATTTCTACAAAACAGTTGCTTATTTCTACAAAACAGTCGCTTATTTCTACAAAACAGTTGCTTATTTCTACAAAACAGTTATTTCTATGAAACAGTCGCTTATTTCTACAAAACAGTTGCTTATTTCTACAAAACAGTTGCTTATTTCTACAAAACAGTTGCTTATTTCTACAAAACAGTTATTTCTATGAAACAGTCGCTTATTTCTACAAAACAGTTGCTTATTTCTACAAAACAGTCGCTTATTTCTACAAAACAGTCGCTTATTTCTACAAAACAGTCGCTTATTTCTACAAAACAGTTGCTTATTTCTACAAAACAGTTGCTTATATTTCTACAAAACAACATGTGCATCTCCTTCTCCAGAAAATGTATCCTCCTGAACTTGAGACTCTGATAACATTCTGGATACAGGACATGTTGCTTCACACACACAGTCTTTGGTTACTCTGAGAGGAATCACTGCCAAGAGCAGGTCAGACACAATGCTAAACACTACACATCATTTGATCACCCTGTTCATGAAGGACATTTCCAGGAAATGCAAACTTGAAGTGTATTCAAGGTATAAAAAGGCTTCTAAAGTTTGTAATTTCCACATTAAAATGTCAGACTTGATATGCCCTAACTAAAAAATGTATCAATCCCTACAAAAATGTCTATTAATTATAATCCAAAGAATAATTATATTTTCCTGCTGTGAGAAAATGCTCAAATGAAGACCCTACACCTGTACTGACAAACTATGTGTAAAACTATAGTACTACTGTAGGATAACTATAATACAACTGTCACCCTGGTACCTTTGGTGCCAACATAGAGTAGATGTACATCTATGGTTGTCTGGCCAACATGACGACTGTCTCTAAGTCTGATCCTTCATTTCAGGTTTCCTTTCCTTGAATCCTCTGATGTTTTCAATTGGAAGTAAGTGAAGGGTGTGAGGATAGGACACAAGGATTCAAGGAAATACAATTGACATTCCGCCAAAGATCCACAGACAAGTACACCACCTGGACGGTGTGTGAGCTCCCAGTTCTTCCTGTACTCACGTCTCAGCCGGGCAACCCTGGTTCTGATAAATGGTTTGGGTTCAACAATGGTCTTTTTATGAAGTGAAAATCAGCTCTCCATCTCTTTCCTAATTAGACTAATTCCCACACTGTTAGAGCTGCTCGATAAATCACCCTGCTCTCCGCCAGACCTTGAGACCCTAATTAATGTCGTCTCATTAAGGAGATAACGGTAATTTATTAGAGTTTTTTTCCTATTCCAGCTCTCTCTCCCTCTCCCTTTTTTCTTCTGTAATTTATTAACTAATATTGAGCTTTGCTTTATGTTATGCACACTGGACATGGGAATGTCTCTGTCTACCTATCTCTGTCTCCCTCTGTCTCCCTCTCTTCTCTTTCTTAGTTAAAGGTGTTGGTGGGTCTTCAGCAGATGTGTATCAGCATTCTTTTTAAATCTGTGACCTCACAAACACTAAACGAGGACAGGCGATATGGCCTGATTCCCTGATGTGTCATCACAAAGCATGAGCTAATTAGGAGATTGTTTGCTTGTTACTAAATTGGACAAAAACAGGTTGCCTTAACTGGATTTGAATGAAATGACCAAATAGATAGATGAATCTCAACGAGAGAAAAACATTAGTGGGCCGACTGGAAAACTTGTCGCATCAGCAAATTTTTGTACAAGCTCATCAAATGAAGGTTATTATCACCACGGTAGCTACATCACATAGTTTCAAATCAGCAGTGAAACCAAGGTTGAATATCCAATCAGCTCTCACAGTCTCACGTCAGAATTAGACGCTCATCCGTGTTTCTCAAAGTCAAATTTCGATGTGGTTCCAAACGTCAAATTTCAAAGTGTTTAAGGTGAGACATTAACTCTGAATTTTTAAGGTTAGGGTTAAGTTTAGGCATTAACTGAGAATTCTTAAGATTAGGCATTAACTCAGAATGGTTAAGGTAAGGGTTAAGGTTTGGTATAGGCTTATAACAAAAATATAAGAAACAAACTGGGTTTTTTTTCAAACTTGCAAACTTTGGAATCAGAGACAGATGCTTACGCCCACCCTCGCCCACAACGCCCTCGCAAAACCCAAACCTACAGCGCTTACTGTTGCCCCATAGTGGCCAGTTTTCATGTCATCTCCCGACATCCTCAGACATAGACAGACTTTGAATACTGACTTGTATAACAGTGATATGCTTGGAATATCTCATAATGGGTACTATACATAGCCTGAAGAATACTCTCATAGTAAAATGGTGAACGCAGGACTGAGTACCCAATCATATAAGACTCGAGGGAGGGAACTGGTTGATAACATTTTCCCACAATCGTTACATAGCTGTTTCTCTATCATATCGATTCAGGGAAAGCATATGTTTGCCCCAGACAAACAAACAGTTATAAAGTTCAGATTCCTTCTCAAAAATGGTCTAATCTACGCCTTGATTGGGACACACTGCTCTATCCTCTTCCTCTCTCTGTTCAACACCTCCTCCTCTCTTCCACACGACCTCCCTCTCTCCCACATGACCACCCTATCTCCCACACTACCTCCCTCTCTCCCACATGACCACCCTATCTCCCACACTACGTCCCTCTCTCCCACATGATCTCCCTCTCTCCCACACTGCCTCCCTCTCTCCCACACTACCTCCCTCTCTCCCACACTACCTCCCTCTCTCCCACACTGTCTCCCTCTCTCCCATACTAGCTCCCTCTCTCCCACACTACCTCCCTCTCTCCCACACTACCTCCCTCTCTCCCACACTACCTCCTCTCTCCCACACTGTCTCCCTCTCTCCCACACTGTCTCCCTCTCTCCCACATGACCTCCCTCTCTCCCACACTGTCTCCCTCTCTCCCCACACTACCTCCCTCTCTCCCACACAACCTCCCTCTCTCCCACACGACCTCCTTCTCTTCTACACGACCTCCCTCTCTCCCACACTACCTCCCTCTCTCCACACTACCTCCCTCTCTCCCACATGACCACCCTCTCTCCCACACCTACCTCCCTCTCTCCCACACTACCTCCCCTCTCGCCACACTACCTCCCTCTCTCCCACACTACCTCCCTCTCTTCTCCCTCTCTCCCACACTGTCTCCCTCTCTCCCACACTGCCTCCCTCTCTCCCACCATGACCTCCATCTCTCCCACATGACCTCCCTCTCTCCCACATGACCTCCCTCTGACCCACACTACCCTCCCTCTCTCCCACACTACCTCCCTCTCTCCCACACTACCTCCCTCTCTCCCACACTACCTCCCTCTCTCCCACACTGCCTCCCTCTCTCCCACACTACCTCCTCTCTCCCACACTACCTCCCTCTCTCCCACACTACCTACCCTCTCTCCACACTACCCTCCTCTCTCCCACACTGTCTCCCTCTCTCCCATACTAGCTCCCTCTCTTCCCACACTACCTCCCTCTCTCCCACACCTCCCTCTCTCCCACACTACCTTCCCTCTCATCCCACACACTGTCTCCCTCTCTCCCACACTACCTCCCTCTCTCCCACAACTACTCCCTCTCTCCCACACTGCCTCCCCTCTCTCCACACTGCCTCCCTCTCTCCCACACTACCTCCCTCTCTCCCACACTACCTCCCTCTCTCCCACACTACCGTCCCTCTCTCCCACACTACCACCCTCTCTCCCACACTTCCCCTCTCTCCCACCACATGTCTCCCTCTCTCCCACACTCCCTCCACTCTCTCCCACACTACCTCCCTCTCTCCCACACCTACCTCCCTCTCTCCCACACTACCTCCCTCTCTCCCACCACTGTCTCCCTCTCTCCCAATACTAGCTCCCCTCTCTCCCACACTACCTCCCTCTCTCCCCACACTGCCTCCCTCTCTCCCACACTACCTCCCTCTCTCCCACACTACCTCCCTCTCTCCCACACTACCTCCCTCTCTCCCACACTACCTCCCTCTCTCCCACACTGTCTCCCTCTCTCCCACACTACCTCCCTCTCTCCCACATGATCTCCCTCTCTCCCACACTGCCTCCCTCTCTCCCACACGGCCCCCCTCTCTCCCACATGACCACCCTATCTCCCACACTGTCTCCCTCTCTCCCACACTGTCTCCCTCTCTCCCACACTGTCTCCCTCTCTCCCACACTACCTCCCTCTCTCCCACACTGTCTCCCTCTCTCCCACACTGTCTCCCTCTCTCCCACACTGTCTCCCTCTCTCCCACACTACCTCCCTCTCTCCCATACTAGCTCCCTCTCTCCCACACTACGTCCCTCTCTCCCACATGATCTCCCTCTCTCCCACACTGCCTCCCTCTCTCCCACACGGCCCCCCTCTCTCCCACATGACCACCCTCTCTCCCACACTACCTCCCTCTCTCCCACACTGTCTCCCTCTCTCCCACACAACCTCCCTCTCTCCCACACTACCTCCCTCTCTCCCACACTACCTCCCTCTCTCCCACACTACCTCCCTCTCTCCCACACTGTCTCCCTCTCTCCCATACTAGCTCCCTCTCTCCCACACTACCTCCCTCTCTCCCACACTGCCTCCCTCTCTCCCACACTACCTCCCTCTCTCCCACACTACCTCCCTCTCTCCCATACAAGCTCCATCTCTCCCACACTGTCTCCCTCTCTCCCATACTAGCTCCCTCTCTCCCACACTACGTCCCTCTCTCCCACATGATCTCCCTCTCTCCCACACTGCCTCCCTCTCTCCCACACGGCCCCCCTCTCTCCCACATGACCACCCTATCTCCCACACTGTCTCCCTCTCTCCCACACTGTCTCCCTCTCTCCCACACGACCTCCTTCTCTTCTACACGACCTCCCTCTCTCCCACACTACCTCCCTCTCTCCCACATGACCACCCTCTCTCCCAAACTACCTCCCTCTCTCCCACACTACCTCCCCCTCTCCCACACTACCTCCCTCTCTCCCACACTACCTCCCTCTCTATCTCCCTCTCTCCCACACTGTCTCCCTCTCTCCCACACTGCCTCCCTCTCTCCCACATGACCTCCCTCTCTCCCACATGACCTCCCTCTCTCCCACATGACCTCCCTCTGACCCACACTACCTCCCTCTCTCCCACACTACCTCCCTCTCTCCCACACTGCCTCCCTCTCTCCCACACTGCCTCCCTCTCTCCCACACTACCTCCCTCTCTCCCACACTACCTCCCTCTCTCCCACACTACCTCCCTCTCTCCCACACTACCTCCCTCTCTCCCACACTGTCTCCCTCTCTCCCATACTAGCTCCCTCTCTCCCACACTACCTCCCTCTCTCCCACACTGCCTCCCTCTCTCCCACACTACCTCCCTCTCTCCCACACTACCTCCCTCTCTCCCACACTACCTCCCTCTCTCCCACACTACCTCCCTCTCTCCCACACTGTCTCCCTCTCTCCCATACTAGCTCCCTCTCTCCCACACTACCTCCCTCTCTCCCACACTACCTCCCTCTCTCCCACACTACCTCCCTCTCTCCCATATCTGCTCCCCTCCTTCCCTTCCTCTTGCCCTCCTTCCTCCTCTCCTGTCTCTCCTGGGGTTTTTTCCCAGGTAACAAAATCTCCTTTCAGCCTATCAGGGCAGCTGGTGATCTTTATGGCCATTTAATGGGTTCTTCCAGCTAACAGTCTGTATTTTACGGCTCCCTATACAAGGGCCCCATTGTGTGCAGCGGCACTGATAGCAGATAAACACTTGTTATCAGGCACAATAAGACATCATTACTTTCACCCTGGTATCTCCCCATCCCTCTCCTCGCTGCATTATCTCACCACTTAGGAGGGATAGAGAGAACCATCAAGCTCTTTGAAGATCTCCGTCGCGGCAACACCATCTCCTTCACTTGTTCTCTGTTTCATTCGCTCTCTCACACACTCGAGAGGCGCATATACTCTCTCACCGTTTAATTTTTTTAACCTTAATTTAACCTTTATTTAACTAGGCAAATCAGTTAAGAACAAATTCTTATTTACAATGATGCCCTCCCAAAAGGCTAAAGGACACCTGAGACGGGGGCTGGGATTCAAAAATAAATAAATATAGGACATAACACACATCATGACAAGAGAGACAACACAACACTACATAAAGAGAGACTTAAGACAACAACATAGCATGGCAGCAACACATAACAACACAGCATGGTAGCAACACAACATGGCAGCAGCACAACATGGTAGCAGCACAAAACATGGTACAAACTTTATAGGGAGAAAGACAACAGCACAAAGGGGAAGAAGGTAAAGACAACAATGCATTGTGCAAAGCAGCCACAACTGTCAGTAAGAGTGTCCATGAGTCTTTGAATGAAGAGATTGAGATTGAGAAAGGGTGCCATCGGGTGGACCTGGCTCTCAAGAGAAGTCAGGCTATGTGCCCACTGCCCACAAAATGAGGTGGAAACCAAACTGCACTTCCTAACCTCCTGCCAACTGTATGACCATCAGAGACACACATTTCCCTCAGATTACACAGACCCACAAAGAATTTGAAAACAAATCCAATCTTGATAAACTCCCATTTTTATTAGGTGAAATACCAGTATTCCATCACAGCAGCAAGATGTATGACCTGTTACCACGAGAAAAGGGCAACTAGTGAAGAACAAACACCATGTAAATACAACCTGTTTATTTATTTTCCCTTTCAACTATTTGCACAGTGTTACAACACTGAATATTCACTCTAAGAAGAAAGGGTTCCAAAAGGGTTCCAACCCCCAAAGGAAAACCCTTTTAGTTTCCAGGTTAAAAATCTCTGTGAAAAGGGTTCTACCTGGAACCCAAAAGGGTCCTTCAAAGGGTTCTCCTATGGGGACAGCCGAAGAACCCATTTAAGTTCTAGATAGCTCCTTTTTTTGTAGCCAATATTATAGCATTTGAAATGTCTTTATTCTTTTAAAGCTCTTGGGAGTGTAATGTTCACTGTTAAATTCTCATTGTTTATTTCCCTTGTTCATTTTCCTTTTGTTACTTGTCTATTTCACTTGCTTTGGCAATGTTAACATATGTTTCCCAGGCCAATAAAGCCCTTCAATTGAGAGAGACAGAGAGACCTAAGTCTCAACCTCTGTCAATGATTGAAAATGATTACTGCTAATTAGTTTGACAGAGTATCAGTCTACTGTTGAGTCAGTGACATCAAATAAAACATAGAAGCTATGTCATGATGAAATCTTATTTCTGGGAAGCCTTGGCAGCTGGTGTGCTGGATGGCTACACTGAACACACACACATACATACGCACGCACGCACGCACACGCACACACACATGCACACACACACACACACACACACACACACAGGGGACAATGTGCCACCCAGACTCTCTATTCTGTCATTGTTTCATTCACACGTTCCTTCTAAAGATGAGAGCAAATTGAAAACTTCCTCCACAACAAAGGCAATAGAGTTGACCCCCAGATGACTTGATGACAGGAGAGATAAAAATATGTCTCAACAATGGAGGGTGTGTGTGTGTGTGTGTATGTGTATGTGTGTGTGTGTGTGTGTGTGTGTGTGTATGTGTGTGTGTTTGTGCTCCTGAAACAGAGACACACAGACACCTAGTTGAGTGAGTCATTCTTGAACATCTGTCACACCTTGGACAATGCAAACGAGTTAATCTAATCCAGCCACTGAGTGCCGGAGGCATAAGAGCACAGTTCCATCCTTGGTTTGGGCTAGGATTAGAGTTACGGTTAGGGTCAGGTTTACTGTTAGGGTTACGGTTTGGGCTAGGGTTCGGGTTAGGGTCAGGGTCAGGGTTACTGGAAATGTTCCCAAAATTTTTTGGGGCACTGAGCAAATTTGAGGTCTTGTGAGTGAAAACTTGAATGTTGTGAGAATTTTGTGCACCTTCCGGCGCGCCTTTACAGTGAACAATAGGCTGTACCCTTACAGTTTTAGACAGTAGCCAATAGGCTGTACCCTTACAGTTTTAGACAGTAGCCAATAGGCTGTACCCTTACAGTTTTAGACAGTAGCCAATAGGCTGTACCCTTACACTTTTAGACAGTAGCCAATAGGCTGTACCCTGTCAGTTTTAGACAGTAGCCAATAGGCTGTACCCTGTCAGTTTTAGACAGTAGCCAATAGGCTGTCAGTTTTAGACAGTAGCCAATAGGCTGTACCCTTAAAGTTTTAGACCCGTAGCCAATAGGCTGTACCCTGTCAGTTTTAGACAGTAGCCAATAGGCTGTACCCATACAGTTTTAGACAGTAGCCAATAGGCTGTCAGTTTTAGACCCGTAGCCAATAGGCTGTCAGTTTTAGACCCGTAGCCAATAGGCTGTACCCTTACAGTTTTAGACAGTAGCCAATAGGCTGTACCCTTACAGTTTTAGACAGTAGCCAATAGGCTGTACCCTTACAGTTTTAGACCCGTAGCCAATAGGCTGTACCCTTACAGTTTTAGACAGTAGCCAATAGGCTGTCAGTTTTAAGCAGTAGCCAATAGGTTGTACCCTTACAGTTTTAGACAGTAGCCAATAGGTTTGCACCCTGTCAGTTTTAGACAGTAGCCAATAGGCTGTACCCTTACAGTTTTAGACAGTAGCCAATAGGCTGTACCCTTACGGGTTTAGACCCGTAGCCAATAGGCTGTACCCTTACAGTTTTAGACAGTAGCCAATAGGCTGTCAGTTTTAAGCAGTAGCCAATAGGTTGTACCCTTACAGTTTTAGACAGTAGCCAATAGGTTGTACCCTGTCAGTTTTAGACAGTAGCCAATAGGCTGTACCCTTACAGTTTTAGACAGTAGCCAATAGGTTGTACCCTGTCAGTTTTAGACCCGTAGCCAATAGGCTGTACCCTTACAGTTTTAGACAGTAGCCAATAGGCTGTACCCTTACAGTTTTAGACAGTAGCCAATAGGCTGTACCCTGTCAGTTTTAGACAGTAGCCAATAGGCTGTACCCTTACAGTTTTAGACAGTAGCCAATAGGCTGTACCCTTACAGTTTTAGACAGTAGCCAATAGGCTGTCAGTTTTAAGCAGTAGCCAATAGGCTGTACCCTTACACTTTTAGACAGTAGCCAGTAGCCAATAGGCTGTACCCTTACACTTTTAGACAGTAGCCAATAGGCTGTACCCTTACAGTTTTAGACAGTAGCCAATAGGCTGTACCCTGTCAGTTTTAAACAGTAGCCAATAGGCTGTACCCTTACACTTTTAGACAGTAGCCAGTAGCCAATAGGCTGTACCCTTACACTTTTAGACAGTAGCCAATAGGCTGTCAGTTTTAAGCAGTAGCCAATAGGCTGTACCCTTACAGTTTTAGACAGTAGACAATAGGCTGTACCCTGTCAGTTTTAAGCAGTAGCCAATAGGCTGTACCCTTACAGTTTTAGACAGTAGCCAATAGGTTGTACCCTGTCAGTTTTAGACAGTAGCCAATAGGCTGTACCCTGTCAGTTTTAGACAGTAGCCAATAGGCTGTACCCTGTCAGTTTTAGACAGTAGCCAATAGGCTGTCAGTTTTAGACAGTAGCCAATAGGCTGTACCCTTAAAGTTTTAGACCCGTAGCCAATAGGCTGTACCCTGTCAGTTTTAGACAGTAGCCAATAGGCTGTACCCATACAGTTTTAGACAGTAGCCAATAGGCTGTCAGTTTTAGACCCGTAGCCAATAGGCTGTCAGTTTTAGACCCGTAGCCAATAGGCTGTACCCTTACAGTTTTAGACAGTAGCCAATAGGCTGTACCCATACAGTTTTAGACAGTAGCCAATAGGCTGTACCCTGTCAGTTTTAAGCAGTAGCCAATAGGCTGTACCCTTACAGTTTTAGACAGTAGCCAATAGGTTGTACCCTGTCAGTTTTAGACAGTAGCCAATAGGCTGTAAACTGTCAGTTTTAGACAGTAGCCAATAGGCTGTACCCTGTCAGTTTTAGACAGTAGCCAATAGGCTGTCAGTTTTAGACAGTAGCCAATAGGCTGTACCCATACAGTTTTAGACAGTAGCCAATAGGCTGTACCCTGTCAGTTTTAAGCAGTAGCCAATAGGCTGTACCCTTACAGTTTTAGACAGTAGCCAATAGGTTGTACCCTGTCAGTTTTAGACAGTAGCCAATAGGCTGTAAACTGTCAGTTTTAGACAGTAGCCAATAGGCTGTACCCTGTCAGTTTTAGACAGTAGCCAATAGGCTGTCAGTTTTAGACAGTAGCCAATAGGCTGTACCCTTAAAGTTTTAGACCCGTAGCCAATAGGCTGTACCCTGTCAGTTTTAGACAGTAGCCAATAGGCTGTACCCATACAGTTTTAGACAGTAGCCAATAGGCTGTCAGTTTTAGACCCGTAGCCAATAGGCTGTCAGTTTTAGACCCGTAGCCAATAGGCTGTACCCTTACAGTTTTAGACAGTAGCCAATAGGCTGTACCCTTACAGTTTTAGACAGTAGCCAATAGGCTGTACCCTTACAGTTTTAGACCCGTAGCCAATAGGCTGTACCCTTACAGTTTTAGACAGTAGCCAATAGGCTGTCAGTTTTAAGCAGTAGCCAATAGGTTGTACCCTTACAGTTTTAGACAGTAGCCAATAGGTTTGCACCCTGTCAGTTTTAGACAGTAGCCAATAGGCTGTACCCTTACAGTTTTAGACAGTAGCCAATAGGCTGTACCCTTACAGTTTTAGACCCGTAGCCAATAGGCTGTACCCTTACAGTTTTAGACAGTAGCCAATAGGCTGTCAGTTTTAAGCAGTAGCCAATAGGTTGTACCCTTACAGTTTTAGACAGTAGCCAATAGGTTGTACCCTGTCAGTTTTAGACAGTAGCCAATAGGCTGTACCCTTACAGTTTTAGACAGTAGCCAATAGGTTGTACCCTGTCAGTTTTAGACCCGTAGCCAATAGGCTGTACCCTTACAGTTTTAGACAGTAGCCAATAGGCTGTACCCTTACAGTTTTAGACAGTAGCCAATAGGCTGTACCCTGTCAGTTTTAGACAGTAGCCAATAGGCTGTACCCTTACAGTTTTAGACAGTAGCCAATAGGCTGTACCCTTACAGTTTTAGACAGTAGCCAATAGGCTGTCAGTTTTAAGCAGTAGCCAATAGGCTGTACCCTTACACTTTTAGACAGTAGCCAGTAGCCAATAGGCTGTACCCTTACACTTTTAGACAGTAGCCAATAGGCTGTACCCTTACAGTTTTAGACAGTAGCCAATAGGCTGTACCCTGTCAGTTTTAAACAGTAGCCAATAGGCTGTACCCTTACACTTTTAGACAGTAGCCAGTAGCCAATAGGCTGTACCCTTACACTTTTAGACAGTAGCCAATAGGCTGTCAGTTTTAAGCAGTAGCCAATAGGCTGTACCCTTACAGTTTTAGACAGTAGACAATAGGCTGTACCCTGTCAGTTTTAAGCAGTAGCCAATAGGCTGTACCCTTACAGTTTTAGACAGTAGCCAATAGGTTGTACCCTGTCAGTTTTAGACAGTAGCCAATAGGCTGTACCCTGTCAGTTTTAGACAGTAGCCAATAGGCTGTACCCTGTCAGTTTTAGACAGTAGCCAATAGGCTGTCAGTTTTAGACAGTAGCCAATAGGCTGTACCCTTAAAGTTTTAGACCCGTAGCCAATAGGCTGTCAGTTTTAGACCCGTAGCCAATAGGCTGTACCCTTACAGTTTTAGACAGTAGCCAATAGGCTGTACCCATACAGTTTTAGACAGTAGCCAATAGGCTGTACCCTGTCAGTTTTAAGCAGTAGCCAATAGGCTGTACCCTTACAGTTTTAGACAGTAGCCAATAGGTTGTACCCTGTCAGTTTTAGACAGTAGCCAATAGGCTGTAAACTGTCAGTTTTAGACAGTAGCCAATAGGCTGTACCCTGTCAGTTTTAGACAGTAGCCAATAGGCTGTCAGTTTTAGACAGTAGCCAATAGGCTGTACCCTTAAAGTTTTAGACCCGTAGCCAATAGGCTGTACCCTGTCAGTTTTAGACAGTAGCCAATAGGCTGTACCCATACAGTTTTAGACAGTAGCCAATAGGCTGTCAGTTTTAGACCCGTAGCCAATAGGCTGTCAGTTTTAGACCCGTAGCCAATAGGCTGTACCCTTACAGTTTTAGACAGTAGCCAATAGGCTGTACCCTTACAGTTTTAGACAGTAGCCAATAGGCTGTACCCTTACAGTTTTAGACCCGTAGCCAATAGGCTGTACCCTTACAGTTTTAGACAGTAGCCAATAGGCTGTCAGTTTTAAGCAGTAGCCAATAGGTTGTACCCTTACAGTTTTAGACAGTAGCCAATAGGTTTGCACCCTGTCAGTTTTAGACAGTAGCCAATAGGCTGTACCCTTACAGTTTTAGACAGTAGCCAATAGGCTGTACCCTTACAGTTTTAGACCCGTAGCCAATAGGCTGTACCCTTACAGTTTTAGACAGTAGCCAATAGGCTGTCAGTTTTAAGCAGTAGCCAATAGGTTGTAAACTTACAGTTTTAGACAGTAGCCAATAGGTTGTACCCTGTCAGTTTTAGACAGTAGCCAATAGGCTGTACCCTTACAGTTTTAGACAGTAGCCAATAGGTTGTACCCTGTCAGTTTTAGACAGTAGCCAATAGGTTGTACCCTTACAGTTTTAGACAGTAGCCAATAGGCTGTACCCTTACAGTTTTAGACAGTAGCCAATAGGCTGTACCCTGTCAGTTTTAGACAGTAGCCAATAGGCTGTACCCTTACAGTTTTAGACAGTAGCCAATAGGCTGTACCCTTACAGTTTTAGACAGTAGCCAATAGGCTGTACCCTTACACTTTTAGACAGTAGCCAGTAGCCAATAGGCTGTACCCTTACACTTTTAGACAGTAGCCAATAGGCTGTCAGTTTTAAGCAGTAGCCAATAGGCTGTACCCTTACAGTTTTAGACAGTAGCCAATAGGCTGTACCCTGTCAGTTTTAAACAGTAGCCAATAGGCTGTACCCTTACACTTTTAGACAGTAGCCAGTAGCCAATAGGCTGTACCCTTACACTTTTAGACAGTAGCCAATAGGCTGTCAGTTTTAAGCAGTAGCCAATAGGCTGTACCCTTACAGTTTTAGACAGTAGACAATAGGCTGTACCCTGTCAGTTTTAAGCAGTAGCCAATAGGCTGTACCCTTACAGTTTTAGACAGTAGCCAATAGGTTGTACCCTGTCAGTTTTAGACAGTAGCCAATAGGCTGTACCCTGTCAGTTTTAGACAGTAGCCAATAGGCTGTACCCTGTCAGTTTTAGACAGTAGCCAATAGGCTGTCAGTTTTAGACAGTAGCCAATAGGCTGTACCCTTAAAGTTTTAGACCCGTAGCCAATAGGCTGTACCCTGTCAGTTTTAGACAGTAGCCAATAGGCTGTACCCATACAGTTTTAGACAGTAGCCAATAGGCTGTCAGTTTTAGACCCGTAGCCAATAGGCTGTCAGTTTTAGACCCGTAGCCAATAGGCTGTACCCTTACAGTTTTAGACAGTAGCCAATAGGCTGTACCCATACAGTTTTAGACAGTAGCCAATAGGCTGTACCCTGTCAGTTTTAAGCAGTAGCCAATAGGCTGTACCCTTACAGTTTTAGACAGTAGCCAATAGGTTGTACCCTGTCAGTTTTAGACAGTAGCCAATAGGCTGTACCCTGTCAGTTTTAGACAGTAGCCAATAGGCTGTACCCTGTCAGTTTTAGACAGTAGCCAATAGGCTGTCAGTTTTAGACAGTAGCCAATAGGCTGTACCCTTAAAGTTTTAGACCCGTAGCCAATAGGCTGTACCCTGTCAGTTTTAGACAGTAGCCAATAGGCTGTACCCATACAGTTTTAGACAGTAGCCAATAGGCTGTCAGTTTTAGACCCGTAGCCAATAGGCTGTCAGTTTTAGACCCGTAGCCAATAGGCTGTACCCTTACAGTGTTAGACAGTAGCCAATAGGCTTTACCCATACAGTTTTAGACAGTAGCCAATAGGCTGTACCCTTACAGTTTTAGACAGTAGCCAATAGGTTGTATCCTTACAGTTTTAGACAGTAGCCAATAGGCTATTCTGGGGATTGGAGCATAATGTAGGCCTAACAACAAAATCAATGGAGCAAATCCCATAACATTTTCACATGGAGATACCTTTAGATTTCTATGATATTGTCACTCCCTGACCTTAGTTATCTTCGTTTTCTTTATTATTTTGGTTAGGTCAGGGTGTGACAACGGTGGTCTGTTTAGTTTTGTATTTTCTAGAGTTTTTTGTATGTCTAGGAGTTTATGTCTATGGTTGCCTAGATTGGTTCTCAATCAGAGGCAGCTGTTTATCGTTGTCTCTGATTGGGGACCATATTTAGGCAGCCATATTCCTTGGGTATTTTGTGGGTTGTTATTCTATGTTTAGTTGCCTGTTCTGCACTAGTCATATAGTGCCACGGTTTGTTTTGTTCAGTGTTTGTTCTTTCATTAAATAAGTTATACACGCTTACCACGCAGCGCCTTGGACTCCTCATTATGACGGCCGTGATAGATATACCATACAGTAGTCTATATGTGGTGTTCAATGCAGGCCTAAATTGCTTGAGACTTTCAAAAATATTTTGAAGGGCTTGAATTAATATTTTTTTACGTGGTCTGTAACACCATGGGCCAAATAGGTGACTTTACATTGCATTGTGTTGTATGATGCAAGAGATCACTTTACAAAATAAAATGAATTGTTATTACCATACAGAGAATTAGACAATGTAGACTACCCCTCTGCCTATTGGCATTATTGCATATTCAAGTCTGTCTCAAAATACCACACTGTCCCTTTAACTAAGACATAAACGTTTTACCTGACTGGCTTTTCAAAGACAGCTTAAAATGAAACCTACAGGTTTTGTGCTCTTGTAGGGAGCAGGAACTCCACATTTCTGACCTATACTTATCTATACCTGGGCTAATAACTTGTTAAATAGCAAAGAATATCAACAAATGTGAACACGCGCGGCTCTGTGCACTGATCTGAACTGATATGAAAAGCGCATTCTCTCTCCCTTGATTAAAAGTCCACTCGTTAGTTACCCGTGCCAATAGAATTCTACTCGGTTGCGTTCTGACTCTGCCTACAACAAAATCATGTTTTGGTTTGTTGCATTGAAAAGGGACTGATATAATGTTGATTCAATCACAGAACATTGATCTATAAAGTGCAGGCTAATGGGGCGAACTCAGTGAAGTTCAATATCTTGCGTCTCTGCACATTCTGGCATTTATTTTGCGTGGCAGTCCTGGAGGAGGTGCGCAAATTAGAGGGAACATTGGTTACTGGTGTAGATGAAAGAGTCCTTCAAAGTGATAAATATTGTTCATTGGCGAAAGCAAACCAATCATTGGCTAGTGTTAACTTCCAGAAAATGTCACCTCATATTCAATCCATCTCAAAATGGGTAGAGAATCGCAGGGGTAAAATGTGAAAATAAATCGCTTAATCAATTGGTTTATCAATAGTTGACCAGTGAAGTTTTGTCGATTCTATGAAATTGTCGTATGGGTAAATCAAGGCTTTGGTGCTTTTTGTGATGGCTTGGAATTGATCGATGAGGATAACATTACCTTAGCTGTGACAAGATTGGGTCACAGCGACTTTGCTATTCTGTTATCAGGAGACCTTGCCCCTGATCAGGACGGCCCAACGTTCCAGAACACGTTTCAGAGACATGTATTATATAGAACTGATATGATGTGATGTAGAGTCTATCATCTACATGCTCTTGAACCCATTTGGTCTCTACTGCTTAAAGTGTATTCTGATGAAAATGGCTGACGATACCAGTGTGAGTAATGTTTATGTAGTGTCTGTTACTGGAGGTCAATGATAGATGATGTCACAGTGTGTCTCAGCTCCTGATCCAATCATCTCCATGCCTAATTAACCCTTCAGACAGGCTGTCCATCTGACTATGTGTGTGTCCTCCTCGTGAATCTTTACATATCTGTCATTCCTCTGCCCTCCCTCCCTTCCTCTCTCCCTCCCTACCCTTCCTCCTTCCCTGTAGAAGATGACCTGTTTAAAAGGTGAAAGGTCAATGAGCTCATCTTTCTCAGACCTGGAGTCCAATTGGTTTAACTGAGCAGCCCGTCCCCCGATGCAGCAGGTAGGTTTAATCAACAGGGTCATCTAACTAAAGGAGACTGGAAAAGCAATGATATGTTAATGGCTGTAAGTAACAAATGGGGCAAAGACATCAGACCAACATCCACATTTGGTTGATATTTGATTGAATTGTCAACCAACGTGAATTCAACCTGCAAATATGACACAATGGTAGTGATGGAGATGTTATTATGGTAAGACTAGTACAGGGCACTGCTATAACGCTGCTATAACGCTTCTATAACGCTTCTATAACGCTGCTATAAC
>NW_022263583.1:25000-49697 GCF_002021735.2 Oncorhynchus kisutch
GCTGAGGACTCGGGTAAAGTCATTTTCTCTGATGAATCCCCTTTCCGATTGTTTGGGGCATCTGGTAAAAAGCTTGTCCGGAGAAGACAAGGTGAGCGCTAGCATCAGTCCTGTGTCATGCCAACAGTAAAGCATCCTGAGACCATTCATGTGTGGGGTTGCTTCTCAGCCAAGGAAGTGGGCTCACTCACAATTTTGCCTAAGAACTCAGCCATGAAGGGTACCAACACATCCTCCGAGAGCAACTTCTCCCAACCATCCAGGAACAGTTTGGTGACGAACAATGCCTTTTCCAGCACGATGGAGCACCTTGCCATGAGGCAAAAGTGATAACTATGTGGCTTGGGGAACATTGGTATTTTGGGTCCATGGCCAGGAAACTCCCAAGACCTTAATCCCATTGAGAACCCACAAATTCTGACAAAGTCCAAGCATTGATTATGCAAGAATGGGCTGCCATCAGTCAGGATGTGGCCCAGAAGTTAATTGACAGCATGCCAGGGCGGATTGCAGAGGTCTTGAAAAAGAAGGGTCAACACTGCAAATATTGACTCTTTGTATATACTTCATGTAATTGTCAATACAAGCCTTTGACACTTATCAAATGCTTGTAATTATACTTCAGTATTCCATAGTAACATCTGACAAAAATATCTAAAGACATTGAAGCAGCAGACTTTGTGGAAATTAATATTTGTGTCATTCTCAAAACTTTTGGCCACGACTGTACATAGAGTAAAACAGGCTTATATTTTGGGTTCCGATCGGTTGGACAGTTGAACTAACCTCATGAGGCTTGAATAAGTTATATTCTTCAACAATCCATGGCGGCAGTATATGCTATATCAATAACTTTAAAGTTTAAAAAAATAACGTACCAATCCCAGATTGCACAATTAAAGGCGGAGAACAAGGAAGAAGGAAACATTCATAATCGTATTCTTGACCTCTATACACCTGGCTTGACCCAATACTAAGTATGTACAAAGGCCTATGAGTCAATCCAGTTGCTCTTTGACCAGGAGAATATACACAAATTACCACTGACATCTCAAAGCCGCTAACTAATCCTATTCACATCCAGTGTTTGACTGTTTGATCTAATTGACATATGATTGTGTTCTTTCCCTCCCTTTAAGTACCTACGTATACTGTATTTAACTAGTAGCTGGCCTTTTCAAGCAAGATCTAAATAGACAATTGAGTGTTATGCTGACTTGTGGCTAATGTATTTCCTGGTTTTGTAGCTAACTGTGATGAATATGCGTACTGTTAAAACGAGTGGCATTTGAGCTCTGTGAGTGTGTAAATTGGCACGGCGCCATGTTGCAAGCTTTTGTGCCATAGACCCGGATTCAAAGGGGGCTAAGCCGTTGACATCCGTCTGGGGGACAGCATAAAAGGGCTGTCAGAGTGGCTCCATGCTCTGTTTGAACAGAACTAAGCTATAAGTTATATACTATATCCAATGTCCTCATGTCTCTCACACACTTTCTGTCTCTCTCTTTCTTTGTGTTTCTCTCTCTCTCTCTCTTTCTCTCTGTCTTTCTTTCTGTCTTTCTCTCTCTTTCTCTCTTTGTTTCTCTCTCTCTCTTTCTCTCTCTCTCTCTCTCTTTCTCTCTCTCTCTCTCGCTCTCTCTCTCTCTTTCCCTCTCTTTCTCTCTCTCTCTCGCTCTCTCTCTGTCTTTCTCTCTCTCTCGCTCTCTAACTCTCGCTCTCTCTCGCTCTCTCTCTCTCTTTCTCTCTCTCTCTCTCGCTCTCTCTCTGTCTTTCCCTCTCTTTCTCTCTCTGTCTTTATTTCTCTGTCTTTCTGTTTCTGTCTCTCTCTTTCTTTGTGTTTCTCTCTCTCTTTCTCTCTGTCTTTCTTTCTCTCTTTCTCTCTCTCTCTCTCTGTCTTTCCCTCTCTTTCTCTCTCTGTCTTTATTTCTCTGTCTTTCTGTTTCTGTCTTCAACATACACTCACCCTTTCATTCATGAGTCTCTATTATTTCAAAATGAGAAAAGGAAAAGGATGTGGGTCACAATCACTTTATTAACCCCACGGGGTCACAATATTAACCCTACGGGCTCACAATCACCTTAGTGACCCTATTGGGTCACAATTACCTTAGTAACCCCATTGGGTCACAATCACTTTATTAACCCTACGGGGTCACAATCACTTTATTAAACCTATGGGGTCACAATCACTTTATTAACCCTATGTGGTCACAATCCCTTTATTAAACCTATGTGGTCACAATCCCTTTATTAAACCTATGTGGTCACAATCACTTTATTAACCCTATGTGGTCACAATCCCTTTATTAAACCTATGTGGTCACAATCCATTTATTAAACCTATGGGGTCACAATCCCTTTATTAAACCTATGGGGTCACAATCACTTTATTAACCCTATGGGGTCACAATCACTTTATTAACCCTATGGGGTCACAATCACTTTATTAAACCTATGGGGTCACAATCACTTTATTAACCCTATGGGGTCACAATCACTTTATTAAACCTATGGGGTCACAATCACTTTATTAAACCTATGGGGTCACAATCACTTTATTAACCCTATGGGGTCACACTCACTTTATTAAACCTATGGGGTCACAATCACTTTATTAACCCTATGGGGTCACAATCACTTTATTAACCCTATGGGGTCACAATCACTTTATTAAACCTATGGGGTCACAATCACTTTATTAAACCTATGGGGTCACAATCACTTTATTAAACCTATGGGGTTACAATCACTTTATTAACCCTATGGGGTCACAATCACTTTATTAAACCTATGGGGTCACAATCACTTTATTAACTCTATGGGGTCACAATCACTTTATTAACCCTATTGGGTCACAATCACTTTATTAACCCTATGGGGTCACAATCACTTTATTAAACCTATGGGGTCACAATCCCTTTATTAACCCTATGGGGTCACAATCACTTTATTAACCCTATTGGGTCACAATCACTTTATTAACCCTATTGGGTCACAATCACTTTATTAACCCTATGGGGTCACAATCACTTTATTAAACCTATGGGGTCACAATCACTTTATTAAACCTATGGAGTCACAATCCCTTTATTAAACCTATGGGGTCACAATCACTTTATTAAACCTATGGGGTCACAATCCCTTTATTAACCCTATGGGGTCACAATCACTTTATTAAACCTATGGGGTCACAATCACTTTATTTAACCTATGGGGTCACAATCACTTTATTAACCCTATGGGGTCACAATCACTTTATTAACCCTATGGGGTCACAATCACTTTATTAACCCTATGGGGTCACAATCACTTTATTAAACCTATGGGGTCACAATCACTTTATTAAACCTATGGGGTCACAATCACTTTATTAACCCTATTGGGTCACAATCACTTTATTAAACCTATGGGGCCACAATCACTTTATTAAACCTATGGGGTCACAATCCCTTTGTTAACCCTAATAAAGTGATTGTGACCCCATAGGTTTAATAACCCAATCACTTGATTAACCTTACGGGGTCACGATCACTTGATTAACCCTTTGGGGTCACGATCACTTGATTAACCCTTTGTGGTCACGATCACTTGATTAACCCTTTGGGGTCACGATCACTTGATCAACCCTACTGGGCCACGATCACCTTCGTAACCCCACAGGGTCACGATCACCTTATTTAAGAGGCTGACTACTTGTTACACTTCTATGATCTGGACCTGAAATAACAGACAAGTGTTGGTCCCAGCTCTGTGGCGTGTGTATATGGTTATGCAGACAGAGACGGTGCCGTCAACATCTCATTTATGTAATGGCTGTGGGTTTATCGGCATTCAGACATGACTGACAGGTGGAAATGACATCAGTAATATTCTATACCGTACATCAATATGTCCTAAGTAATATGCTATCCTCAAACAGGCTGTTTTCCCCCTCATCTCCCTCACCTCTCTCTCGCTTCCTTCTCTCGTTCACCCTTCTCCCTTTCCCTCTCCTTTCTCTCTCTCTGTCTCTCTCTCCCTTTCTCTCTCTCTACCTTTCTCTCTCTCCCTTTCTCTCTCTCCCTTTCGCTCTCTCTCTCTCTCTCTCTCGGTCTGTCTGTCTCTCTCTCCCTTTCGCTCGCTCTCTCTCTCTCTCTCTCTGTCTCTCTCTCTCTCTCTGTCTCTCTCTCTCTCTCTCTCTCTCTCTCTCTTTCTCTCTCTCTCTCTCTCTGTCTCTGTCTCTGTCTCTCTCTCTCTACAGCCTTATGGTGTCACTGCAGTATCCAATTAGCATAATTGATCCGGGTCAGGTGATAGAGGGACCCATAACAATCACTAGAGGTGAAATAAAAAACTGCTCTCAGTTATTGCTTTAGTCCTCACACACACACACACACTAGTACGCACGCACATGCACACACACTAGTGCACATGCACACACATACATGACTGCACGCACGCACACACACACACACACACACACACACACACCTCTGTAGATTAGCCAAGGTTCTCTATTGTAAAGTGTGTAAGTGAGGACGGAGATGTGGTGGTGAGAGTGTGTGTGATGATTTGACAGGGCTGAGGAGATGAGGAGAGGCTGGTCAGCAGTAAGGAGACAGATGAGACAGACTCTGACAGGCTGCCACTCTCTTCAGCCCATCTCATCAGCATGACTGAGCTGTCACAGCCCTATTTCAGGAAAATTAAACAGGCTTACGGTAAAGGGGCCCGCCCGGGCGGGGCCAGGACGCACAGAGTGTGTGTGTGTGGAGACATGGGGTGTGTGTGTTTGGAAGTGTTTGAGTAGATTTAGTAGTATGAACATGTCTGCACTCACTACTGCAATTCGCTCTGGATAAGAGCATCTACTAAATGGCTGAATGTACATTTACATAAGTATGTGTATCAGCTCCGACGCTCGTCGGATGTGGCAGGGCTTGCAAACCATTACAGACTACAAAGAGAAGCACAGCCGAGAACTGCTCAGTGGCACGAGCCTACCAGACGAGCTAAACTACTTCTATGCTCGCTTCAAGGCAAATAACACGGAAATATGCATGAGAGCACCAGCTGTTCCGGATGACCAACAAAGTAACATGGTCCAAGCGCACCAAGACAGTCGTGAAGAGGGCACGACAAAACCTATTCCCCCTCAGGAGACTTGTAAGATTTGGCATGGGTCCTCAGATCCTCAAAGGGTTCTACAGCTGCACCATCAAAAGCATCCTGACTGGTTGCATCACTGCCTGGTATGGCAAATGCTCGGCCTCCGACAGCAAGGCACTACAGAAGGTAGTGCGTATGGCCCAGTACATCACTGGGGCCAAGCTTCCTGCCATCCAGCACCTCTATACCAGGCGGTGTCAGAGGAAGTTCCTAAAAATTGTCAAAGACTCCAGCAACCCTTGTCATGTTCTCTCCTCTACTGCACGGCAAGCGGTACCGGAGTGTCAAGTCTAGGTCCAAGAGGCTTCTAAACAGCTTCTACCCCCAAGCCATAAGACTCCTGAACATCTAATCAAATGGCTACCCAGACTATTTGCCTATTTGCACTACCCCCCCCCCCTCCCACCACTGCTATTATCTGTTATTATTTATGCATAGTAATTTTAATAACTCTACCTACATGTACATATTACCTCAATTACCTCAACTAACCGGTGCCCCCGCACATTGACTCTGTACCGGTACCCCCTGTATATAGTCTCCACATTGACTCTGTACTGGTACCCCCTGTATATAGTCTCCACATTGACTCTGTACCGGTACCCCCTGTATATAGTCTCCACATTGACTCTGTACCGGTACCCCCTGTATATAGTCTCCACATTGACTCTGTACCGGTACCCCCTGTATATAGTCTCCACATTGACTCTGTACCGGTACCCCTGTATATAGTCTCCACATTGACTCTGTACCGGTACCCCCTGTATATAGTCTCCACATTGACTCTGTACCGGTACCCCCTGTATATAGTCTCCACATTGACTCTGTACCGGTACCCCCTGTATATAGTCTCCACATTGACTCTGTACCGGTACCCTCTGTATATAGTCTCCACATTGACTCTGTACCGGTACCCTCTGTATATAGTCTCCACATTGACTCTGTACCGGTACCCTCTGTATATAGTCTCCACATTGACTCTGTACCGGTACCCCTGTATATAGCCTCCACATTGACTCTGTACCGGTACCCTCTGTATATAGTCTCCACATTGACTCTGTACCGGTACCCCTGTATATAGTCTCCACATTGACTCTGTACCGGTACCCCCTGTATATAGTCTCCACATTGACTCTGTACCGGTACCCCCTGTATATAATCTCCACATTGACTCTGTACCGGTACCCCTGTATATAGTCTCCACATTGACTCTGTACCGGTACCCCTGTATATAGTCTCCACATTGACTCTGTACCGGTACCCCTGTATATAGTCTCCACATTGACTCTGTACCGGTACCCCTGTATATAGTCTCCACATTGACTCTGTACCGGTACCCCTGTATATAGTCTCCACATTGACTCTGTACCGGTACCCCTGTATATAGTCTCCACATTGACTCTGTACCGGTACCCCTGTATATAGTCTCCACGTTGACTCTGTACCGGTACCCCTGTATATAGTCTCCACATTGACTCTGTACCGGTACCCCTGTATATAGTCTCCACATTGACTCTGTACCGGTACCCCCTGTATATAGTCTCCACATTGACTCTGTACCGGTACCCCTGTATATAGTCTCCACATTGACTCTGTACCGGTACCCCTGTATATAGTCTCCACATTGACTCTGTACCGGTACCCCCTGTATATAGTCTCCACATTGACTCTGTACCGGTACCCCCTGTATATAGTCTCCACATTGACTCTGTACTGGTACCCCTGTATATAGTCTCCACATTGACTCTGTACCGGTACCCCTGTATATAGTCTCCACATTGACTCTGTACCGGTACCCCTGTATATAGTCTCCACATTGACTCTGTACCGGTACCCCCTGTATATAGTCTCCACATTGACTCTGTACCGGTACCCCCTGTATATAGTCTCCACATTGACTCTGTACCGGTACCCCCTGTATATAGTCTCCACATTGACCCTGTACCGGTACCCCCTGTATATAGTCTCCACATTGACTCTGTACCGGTACCCCCTGTATATAGTCTCCACATTGACTCTGTACCGGTACCCCCTGTATATAGTCTCCACATTGACTCTGTACCGGTACCCCTGTATATAGTCTCCACATTGACTCTGTACCGGTACCCCTGTATATAGTCTCCACATTGACTCTGTACCGGTACCCCCTGTATATAGTCTCCACATTGACTCTGTACCGGTACCCCCTGTATATAGTCTCCACATTGACTCTGTACCGGTACCCCCTGTATATAGTCTCCACATTGACTCTGTACCAGTACCCCCTGTATATAGCCTCCACATTGACTCTGTACCGGTACCCCCTGTATATAGTCTCCACATTGACTCTGTACCGGTACCCCCTGTATATAGTCTCCACATTGACTCTGTACCGGTACCCCTGTATATAGTCTCCACATTGACTCTGTACCGGTACCCCTGTATATAGTCTCCACATTGACTCTGTACCGGTACCCCCTGTATATAGTCTCCACATTGACTCTGTACCGGTACCCCCTGTATATAGTCTCCACATTGACTCTGTACCGGTACCCCCTGTATATAGCCTCCACATTGACTCTGTACCGGTACCCCTGTATATAGTCTCCACATTGACTCTGTACCGGTACCCCCCTGTATATAGTCTCCACATTGACTCTGTACCGGTACCCCTGTATATAGTCTCCACATTGACTCTGTACCGGTACCTCCTGTATATAGTCTCCACATTGACTCTGTACCGGTACCCCCTGTATATAGTCTCCACATTGACTCTGTACCGGTACCCCCTGTATATAGCCTCCACATTGACTCTGTACCGGTACCCCTGTATATAGTCTCCACATTGACTCTGTACCGGTACCCCCCTGTATATAGTCTCCACATTGACTCTGTACCGGTACCCCTGTATATAGTCTATTGTTATTTTATTGCTGCTCTTTAATTACTTGTTCCTTTTATTTCTAATTCTTATTTGTATTTTTTAAACTGCATTGTTGGTTAGTGGCTTGCAAATAAGCATTTCACTGTAAGGTATTGTATTTGGCACATGTGACTAATAACATTTGATTTGTGTGTGTGTGTGTGTGTGTGTGTGTGTGTGTGTGTGTGCGTATCAGATTGATCATCTGCAGAGCAGCCGTGAGTGTACAGATCGGCACATATTGCTCCTCTCGTCTTCTCCTCCCCTCCTTTAAACACCATCCTCTCCTTTTGACATGGTAATGGCTCCAATTTGATGAAGACATTTCACTCATTCAGCGACAACTCTCTGACAAGCTACACAAACACTCCCCCTCCCACCTCCTCCTCAATCACCGTGCCCCTCCCCTCAGCCTGCTGCATGTTGGCTGTGCTGGGCGGTTTAATCAGCTAATTGGCTCTCGCCCCGTCGCCCCTAACGACCGATGCACCGCTAGAGTATCTTGTCATCTATGTCGTCTAATCTGCTTAAATTAACTCCTGATCCACCAATTAAACCTGCGCTCTCCACTACTGGTCGGGTGTGTAGGCTTTTGTTCCAAACCCAGCTCTAACACATCTGTTTCAGAGAATCAACCAAACATGGAACTCTGGTCTGTTATTAGGTTGCAACATAGTCTCATGAGCTATATGTCACATTTTTAAAGAGCAAAATAGTTGTACATGAACGATCGGTGTTGGTATTGGTGTGTGTGAGAGCAACATGGCTATACAGTATGTGTGTTCAGGGCTGGGTATGTTATTTTCTAAATGTAATCTGTTACAGTTACTAGTTACCTGTCCAAAATTGTAATCAGTAACTTTGGATTACCCAAACTCAGTAACATAATCTGATTACATTCAGTTCCTTTTAGATGACTTTCCCCTTTAAGAGGCATTAGAAGACAAAAAGGTACATTACCATTTGAATCACATCTATTGCAGGATAAATGAATGTTAAAGTTAGTTATCAATGTACATATCTGGCCATATATGGATGTTAAATGTTACTTTATGGGTTTGTTATGTCTTTAAATGATATCTTTACATTATAAACCAAAGTCTATCAGAATTCCAGTCATTCTAATAAATGTTACAGTAAGTGTAACTGATGTTGTTTATGATTTTGTTGTCATGGAGGACTGATTGGTCTTGAAAAATAGATGCTGCGCTCATGGAATGACGTGTTTTGAGCACTACTGAGAAGTGCTATTTACATGTGAAAAATGAATGCCATATGCTGCATTTGCTATAGGTCTATGGTTCAACCTTTTGTTGGTGACACGTTGATATCTTGATAATCCACAGATGAAACAATAACCAAACGGTCACCCCACTTCTGTTTTGGTATGGGGATGGGCCTGGAGAAATGGAACCACTCTCAGATTCATAGACAGAGTTACAAGGACTGACCCTCCATGATATTAGAAGTATTGTTTTGTTTTGAGGCTACACAGTGTTTGTTTACATTGACAATGTTAGCAAACATTGGAGGGGAAAAAAGGTTATTTTTTGGGTTCTAATGGAGTTTGACAGTTGAACTAAGCTCATGAGACATTTATAAGTTATATTCTTCAAGAATCTATGGATATACAGAACCAGTCAAAAGCTTGGACATCTACTCATTCAAGGGCTTTTCTTTATTTGGATGATTTTCTACATTGTAGAATAATAATGAAGACATCAACACTATGAAATAACACATATGGAAACATGTACTAACCAAAAAGTGTTAAACAAATCCAAATATATTTTATATTTGAGATTCTTCAGTAGCCCCCCTTTGCCTTGATGACAGCTTTAGAAGTAGAAAAATGGATATAGAAACTACAGATTGCCCCTTTAAGTCTATCAAAGGTGTACGAGTTTGAACACGTGTCCATTAGGCCTATGGATTTAAAACATGTATCAGCATGAATTAGATTGAGAAATAAAAGCCCCACTGTTATTCCATAGGCTGGGATCCACACTGTACAGCTGTTGCAAGAGCACATTTTTCACTGGCTGTCAACTGGTTTCAAAAACATTGATTGATAGTAAGTTCGAACTTCTTGCATTCAATCATTATTGGGTTCAAATACACACTTAGATTTGTGAACAGCCATCCTCAACAACCACAATCCGTTCGGCGCAAATAGCTAAATGAGAGAGCAACAGTATGAGTCACATCAATGCCCTATGTAGATATCAATAATAAGGAATATCTGTATCGCCGTAAACTACATCAAGCGTTTATTCAAGTTGGATCATCTTTGGATGCCGACAGCAGTCGCACCATTGGAAGACACAGCTTGGACTGTAACCTATAAAAACCTATTCCTGCTCTTTTCCCACAATCCATCAAACACATTTGGTGTGTCATCATAGTGGTCTCTGATTTATGGCCAGAGTCGCTCAAGTGGAACAAACTTAAACTTGCGCCTTTTCAATGCTGATCTGAATGTCATAGAGAAAACAGAAAAGTGTGAATTTAAAAGTAATCATCTGTTTTTTTTAAGTATCTGTAATCTGGTTATAAGATTTTTGCTGGTAATGTAACGGATTACAGTTTTTTGTAATTCCTTACAACCGTGTGTGTGTGTGTGTGTGTGTGTGTGTTTGTGTGTGAGTGCATGCATAATTACGCTGTGTGTGTGTGTGTGTGTGTGTGTGTTTGTGTGTGAGTGCATGCATAATTACGCTGTGTGTGTGTGTGTGTGTGTGTGTTTGTGTGTGAGTGCATGCATAATTACGCTGTGTGTGTGTGTGTGTGTGTGTGTGTGTGTGTGTGTGTTTGTGTGTGAGTGCATGCATAATTACGCTGTGTGTGTGTGTGTGTGTGTGTGTTTGTGTGTGAGTGCATGCGTAATTACGCTATGTGTGTGTGTGTGTGTGTGTGTGTGTGTGTATGTTTGTGTGTGAGTGCATGCATAATTACGCTGTGTGTGTGTGTGTGTGTGTGTGTGTGTGTTTGTGTGCGAGTGCATGCATAATTACGCTGTGTGTGTGTGTGTGTGTGTGTGTGTGTGTGTTTGTGTGCGAGTGCATGCATAATTACGCTGTGTGTGTGTGTGTGTTTGTGTGTGAGTGCATGCGTAATTACACTGTGTGTGTGTGTGTGTGTGTGTTTGTGTGTGAGTGCATGCGTAATTACGCTGTGTGTGTGTGTGTTTGTGTGTGAGTGCATGCGTAATTACGCTATGTGTGTGTGTGTATATGTGGATTTGTCTCATTTGACCGTTGATGCCACTTTCCTGCATCCATCAGCACATTCCTATCCAGACGCTGAAAGTTGTGATGTTTTTTTAAAAGCATCAATAACATCCCACCTGTTCTGACCGGGTTTGAGGTTTTATTGAGGTACACTCTCATCTGATCACTTGGCAGAACAACCCTGGGGCCTAAATAAAGAATGAATGAATCAAAATAAGAGTCTCCGGGCCAACGTGTTGCTCTCACCTTTGCAGATGGAATTACCTGAAAAGCTGTTACAAATCAATATAATCAATGCAATCAGCTAACTGACATAGGGAATCTCCTGCCAGGGAGTAAAATGCCCAGCAGGGATCTCTCAATCTCTCTCCTGCTAATTGCCCCCAGGGGGGACGTTAGTGCGTAGCATTTTGTACACTTAATTAAATTAGATAGCGCTAGCACTACTGCTACCAGCCAGGACAGGTTTCAGGGACCCGGCCGGGAAAGAGAAGAGGGAGAGCATTCGCCTTGGCGCGGCGCCAGTAATTAAGCCGATACCTTTCCTGATTACGCCAATCCCCCTTAATGAACTCATTATGCATTTTAACCTAAACACTTCCCGGAATTAATGAGCATGCAAAAAGCCGGCTCTTAAAAAATCTCCCCTAGCTGCAATAAGTGGAAGACATAACTCACACACTCAATGGGCTGGACATAATGCCCATATGTTTTCGTTTCCTACTCTCCTCTCTCAGGGCAATAGAGCCAATTTAAACGTCTTTGAGAGTAGGAACCTGTCCAGTGTCCAGAAACAATCTGGTCCAGTCTTTCATAGGGCCATTATGGGATCAGGATTTTTCTCCAGCCAAAGAAGCAACACATCTGATTCAACTACTAAAGTCTAGATTGAAGACTATGATTAGTTGACTAGTTATATCAGGTGTGTTACTGCTTTGGCTGGAGAAAGAGTCTGCTGCACCCACTTTAAAGATAAAATCAGACACCCTGGCCATATTGCCTACTCACGGAATGTACTGTTGAGGTTAGAGGGACTGTTTAACTGACACACACACCGGAATCCCCACATCTCACACACACACACACCAGAGTACCCCCCCACTACACACACACACTCACCAGAGTAGCCCCCCATTACACACACACACACTCACCAGAGTAGCCCCCCACTACACACACACCAGTGTACCCCCCCCACTACACACAAACACACTCACCAGAGTAGCCCCCACACAGTCAACTAGGCTAGGCAGGTAGTGATGAAGTGATGATGATTTAGAGAGACGTGGGAACAGTACAGGGTGGGAGCAGTTCAGAACTGACCCATAATTCCCAGCTCATTAAATAATTCACTAATTGATTCATCACCAAATCAATAAAGCATCCAGATAGTTTATGGTGTGAGCGCCACTCTGAGTACGGGATGGGGGGGGGACTAATTACGGTATTGGGAATAGACCTTCACAATGAAACACAAAAACACACCTAGACAAGACTTACACACACACACGTCCATGGCCTTTATGGACTCACAAAGGAAAAGAATAGGAAGGTGGATGTTGAAATGGAACCAGCATTGTGTTGACCTTGTACTGGTATTGCATGACATCATCAGGCAGATGATGGTGAATATAAAGGTAGTGGACCAATGGGGAGGGCCCCTCTCCTCCTCAACCTGCTAGGCCAATGGGGGTCCTTTTCCTCCGCTCCTCGACTGTAAACACAGTCTGTGTGTAATGAATACTGTCCCAGGGGAGTCTGGACTATGGGTGGGCCGACCTCCTGTATGGGGGTGTATTTGGTTGGGGAAAACGTTAAAGTGTAATGAATTCCTCTAGTGTTAGTGTGTGTTTTCTTGTGTCAGTCGTTTCTGCTGTGGGTTATGTCTGTGAGGTTTATGACCGTCTGAGATTGATTAGGATGAGGAGTGAGGTACGACGTCACTTTGACCCTAGTGAGCCACAGGGCTGTAAATCCAGGCGCAGTAAACCGTTTCTGATAATTGTTTCATACCTTGTAGTCCGCACACACAGCCCATCCAAGACTGAGGCTGTGCGTACACACTTAAGGCAACGTATAGGGCTGTGTACACAGCTACAAGCTACAGGTTCTCTGGCCTGCACTCTGCACATTATCCATGCCTCTGTCATTGAGCTTCCAGCGGCACCTTCTGGTTCTCTCTGGCATCACGCTCATCCTTTCTTCACTGCCAACAATCCCATAAGTCAAGTTTAAACATGTAATTGTAGTATAGAACTTTAATTTCCAATGAAAACTGCTGGCCCTGCCTTTTTTATCAACAGCAAGGGTAGGTATTGGCAACTGTAATGTTATCATGGAATGTGGATGTATTGGAGTAAAAGGAGAAGGGACAAATCAGAATCAGTACCATTTTATACCCTGGTGTTTATCAGAGTAGAGGTTTTGCATATGTTCACATATTGAGTGAGTCTTTATCAGCTCTACAGGTCTGGCCAAACTAAGACAACCTTTTGAGACCCCGACTCCCTCTGCTTTGACCAAGGTGTAGGACACGGCTCCCCCGAGTGGAATAAAAGCCACATGACAACATCTAGAAAGTCAGGCCCTCAGACAACTCTAAAAGTACATGAAAAGGGCCTCTTATACATAACAAATTAAGATGTACCACAAATGTTTTAAAAAAATAAAAAAAATAAAGTAATGCCCATAAAACATCAATCTTATGAGAAACAAGCAACGCCTTCAGTGTTGTATTAACAGTATTATGAAATTCCCTATTATTTTATCATAACATCTCAAATTCCTGGATGGGCTGAATTAGGCTACAAACAGGGGAAATAGCCAGCAGCCATTTATAGTTCCAGTACATTCTACATTGTTCCACTGAAATCATCAATAACGTCTGTATTCCAACTTCATTGTCTTATTTAGAACGTGTTCATATAGCACATACATGGACAAATAAATCATTGCTCCTTAAATAGACACACACACAAATAACAGCCTAAAAAAAGCAACCATTAAAAAGTTACTATCAAGCAACTGTAGTGAGAGTTAACTGAGCAAAACCTGCTGAGATTTAAAACCAGATTATCTTATCTTCCTGTTGACACTCAAAACAGAATCTTGTGAGGTATTGCCAAATACATACAGGCCTAAATCAACGTGTCATGAATGGAAAATAGAGAATTGTTACAGTATAGCATTATGTCATGATAACAAATAAATACAGTTACGATGGAAAGAAGTTCAAGGATGAATCAAGCAGACCTGGGTTCAAAATACTATTTCAGGTATTTCAATACATCTCAAAACAATCAGATGACCTATATTTGAAAAAACAAGTAGATGAATATTGGAATGTATTTGGAAATACACTTGGAAATTATGTTAAAACACTCAAATACACTCCCATGCATTTAACCCAGGTATTTGAAAATAGTATTTGAAAACACTTTCAAATACAATTTGGTTGATTATTTGGTTTTTAAAAATAACCATTCAAGTACTCAAACAAATAAATAACATTTGAGCTGTGTATTTGAAAATACTGAAATATACAGAAAAAGTATTTAAATAACAAATACTTGTGTATTGAACCCAGGTCTGGAATCAAGTTATTAAAATCCCTTTGAAGCTGATAGAAGATATGGCTGAGTACATTTCCATGGAAACCGTCTGTCTGGAATTTACCATAGGTCCTTTTCCTGGTCCGGGGCCCCCTTCAACTGTATGATGGTAGTTTAACCCATGGGGTTTCCTATTCACTAGCAGTCATAAAATGGCTCCACCCAAATCTCAATTTCCCCAAGGTGAGCTGGATGTGGAGTTGACCGACACTGTGTCAAAGCATATTGTTGCACATGCATATAGAGGACAGTGAGGACTTGTGACGTAAGTCTATGTGGTTTCAACTGCAGAATAGCAGTTGTGTGTGTATGGGGTAGGATCCCCTTCTAAGACTAGAGGAAAACGACGAGGTCAGGGTCGCCATTACAACAGTCCAGAGGTCATAAAGTTCAAAGTTCATCACCCACAGATGTTGGAAGCAGAGAGGAACCAGGCTTGCCATGGTTCCCCGATCAGGAGCATCATACCATATTGGTCTGTGTGTTGGGGCTGGAACACGTCATGTCCTGTATCTGATCCAAGATCCAGTTGACGTCGGGTCTTTCCTGGGGGTTGGACACCATGATGGAGCTCAGCAGGTTCTGCAGGCTTTCAGAGTAACTGGACGGGAACAACAAAAACATCCATAAGACACTGAGAAACTACCAGAGTAACTAGAGAACAATATATACTGAGAAATTACCAGAGCAACTGAAGAACAAACATATACTGAGAAACTACCAGAATAACTGTAGAACAAATATATACTGATAAACTACTAGAGCAACTAAAGAACAAATATATATACTGAGAAACTACCAGAGTAGCTGGAGAACACATATATACTGAGAAAATACTAGAGTATGAGCAATCGAGGGAGAAGGGCCTTGGTGGAGTGCTGCAGAGATGGAGCTCTGTCAGACCATCAGGTTCTTGGTCCCCTCCCTGACCAAGAACCCGATGGTCTGACAGAGCTCCAGAGTTCCTCTATGAAGATGGGAGAAACTTCCAGAAGGACAACTATCTCTGTAGCACTCCACCAATCAGGACTTGAGGTAGACTAGCCATATGGAAGCCACTCCTCAGTAAAAGGCACATGACAGCCCGCTTGGACTTAACCAAAAGGCACCTAAAGGACTCAGAACATGAGAAACAAGATTGTCTGGTCTGATGAAACCATGATTGAACTCTTTGAAAAGAATGCCAAGTGTCACATCTGGAGGAAACCGGGCTCCATCCCTACGGTGAAGCATGGTGGTGGCAGCATCATGCGGTGGGGATGTTTTTCAGCGTCAGGGACTGGGAGACTAGTCAGGATCGAGGGAAAGATGAGTGGAGCAAAGTACAGAGATCCTTGATAAAAAGCTGCTCCAGATCACTCAGGACCTCAGATGGGGTGAAGGTTGACCTTCAAACAGGACAACAATCTAAAGCACACAGCCAAGAAAACGCAAGAGTGGCCTCGGGACAATTCTCTGAATGTCCTTGAGTGGCACAGCCAGAGCCCGGACTTGAACCCGATCAAACATCTCTGGAGAGACCTGAAAATAGCTGTGCAGCAACGCTCCCAATCCAATCTGACAGAGCTTGAGAGGATCTGCAGAGAAGAATGGGAGAAACTCCCCAAATACAGGTGTGCCAAGCTTGTAGCGTCATACCCAAGAAAAATCGAGGCTTGAAATCACTGCCAACGGTGCTTCAACAAAATTCTAAAGGACCTGAATACCTATGGAAATGTGACATCACTTTCTTTTTTTAAATAATACATTTGATAAACTTCTAAAAACCCGTTTTTGCTTTGTCATTATGGGGTATTGTGTGTAGATTGATGGGGAGGGGGGGGCAATTGTATCCATTATAGAATATGGCTGTAACATAACAAAATGTGGAAAAAGTCTAGGGGTCTGAAATGTTTTAGAATGCAGTGTATACTGAGAAACTACCAGAATAACTGGAGAACAAATATATACTGAGAAACTAACAGAATATCCGGAAACAAATATATATTGAGAAACTACCAGAGTAACTGGAGAATAAATATATACTGAGAAACTACCAGAATAACTTCAGAATAAATATATACAGTTGAAGTCGGCGTTTACATACACCTTAGCCAAATACATTTAAACTCACAATTCCTGACATTTAATCCTAGTAAAATTCCCTGTTTTAGGTCATTTAGGATCACCACTTTATTTTAAGAATGTGAAATGTCAGAATAATATTAGAGAGAATTATTTCTTTCAGCTTTTATTTCTTTCATCCCATTCCCCAGTCGGTCAGAAGTTTCCATACACTCAATTAGTATTTGGTAGCATTGCCTTTAAATTGTTTAACTTGGGACAAACGTTTCGTGTAGCCTTCCATAAGCTTCCCACAATAAGTTGGGTGAATTTTGGCCCATTCCTCCTGACAGAGCTGGTGTAACTGAGTCAGGTTTGTAGGCCTCCTTTCTCGCACACTCTTTTTCAGTTCTGCCTCCAAATTTTCTATAGGATTGAGGTCAGGGCTTTGTGATGGCCACTCCAATACCTTGACTTTGTTGTCCTTCAGTCAGGAAGTCAAAGCTTGGTCGTTAATGGGTCTTCCAAATGGACAATGACCCCAAGCATACTTCCAAAGTTGTGGAAAAATAGCTTATGTCTTGAGATGTTGCTTCAATATATCCACATAATTTTCCTTCCTCGTGACGCCATCTATTTTGTGAAGTGTGCCAGTCCATCCTGCAGCAAAGCAACATGATGCTGCCACCCCCGTGCTTCACAGTTGGGATGGTGTTCTTTGGATTGCAAGCTTCCCCCTTTTCCCTCCAAACATAACGATGGTCATTATGGCCAAACAGTTCTATTTTTGTTTCATCAGACCAGAGGACATTTCTCCAAAAAGTATGATCTTTGTCCACATGTGCAGTTGCAAACCGTAGTCTGGGCTTTTTATGGCGGTTTTGGAGCAGTACCTTCTTCCTTGCTGAGCGGCCTTTCAGGTTGTGTCGATATAGGACTTGTTTTACTGTGGATATAAATAATTTTGTACACGTTTCCTCCAGCATCTTCACAAGGTCCTTTGCTGTTGTTCTGGGATTGATTTGCACTTTTCGCACCAAAGTACGTTCATCTCTAGGAGACAGAACGCGCCTCCTTCCTGAGCGGTATGACTGCTGCGTGGTCCCATGGTGTTTATACTTGCGTACTATTGTTTGTACAGATGAACGTGGTACCTACAGGCATTTGGAAATTGCTCCCAAGGATGAATCAGATTTGTAGAGGTCTACAATTTCTTGGCTGATTTCTTTTGATTTTCCTATGACGTCAAGCAAACAGGCACTGAGTTTGAAAGTAGGCCTTGAAATACATCCACAGGTATACCTCCAATTGACTCAAATTATGTAAATTTGCCTATAAGAAGCTTCTAAAGCCATTATATAATCTTCTGGAATTATCCAAGCTGTTTAAAGGCAGTCAACATAGTGTATGTAAACTTCTGACCCACTGGAATTGCAATACAGTGAATTATAAGTGAAATAATCTGTCTGTAAACAATTTTTGGAAAAATGACCTGTGTCATGCATAAAGTAGATGTCCTAATCGACTTGCCAAAACTATAGTTTGTTAACAAGAAATTTGTGGAGTGGTTGAAAAATGAGTTTTAAAGACTCTAACCTAAGTGTATGTAAACTTCCGACTTCAACTGTATACTGAGAAACTACCAGAATAACTGGAGAAAAAATAAACTACCAGAATAACAAATATATATACTGAGAAACTTCCAGAGTAACTTGAGAAAAAATACATACTGTAAATTATATAAATTCCATACAACCTATGAAAAGGCCAGATGAAAAATGCTTAAATCTATCCAATCCTTTTAGATCTGCAGGAGTGCCTAGGTGGTAGGCGCCTATTTGGAATCAATAAATTATATTTTGCTAGCCTTGAAAGTTGAGCGGGTGATGGATTGAAGAGTAACTAGGGGTTGACTAGCCAGGGGACTGACTGACCTGTAGGGCTGAGGGATGGTGACTGGGGGTTAGAGTTATCTTGCCAGGGGGACTGACTGACCTGTAGGGCTGAGGGATGGTAACTGGGGGTTAGAGTTAGCTTGGCAGGGGACTGACTGACCTGTAGGGCTGAGGGATGGTGACTGGGGGTTAGAGTTATCTTGCCAGGGGGACTGACTGACCTGTAGGGCTGAGGGATGGTAACTGGGGGTTAGAGTTAGCTTGCCAGGGGACTGACTGACCTGCATGGCTGAGGGATGGTAACTGGGTTCTGGACAGCAAGGGCCACACTGTCTCCCTTCTGGAACACCATGTCATAGGGCCCCTCCAGGAACATCATGCTGTACAGTACACAGCCCAGAGACTGGAGAGAGAGAGAAAGAATGAGAATACAGTCTCTACAAGGTCAACAAACACCAGGGATGATGGAGACAGAGAGATAGCAATCTAACTAGAGCCCAACATGTTGACTACATGGCTGGAGTCAAAACAGCATCGCACAGTGCAATGTCTTTACCAATCTCTGTTATGACAAATTGGTCTATGTTATATCGATTGTAAAATACTGACTGTTTCCACCGACCAAAATAAAGTGAGAAGGGGGGGGGGGGGGGGGGGGTAGTACGCTAATGTGCGTTACCCAGATGTCTGTACGGTCATCGATGACACAGTGGCTCTCCACGTTAAAGAGCTCAGGGGCGCGGTACGATATAGTACACCTCTGAGCTGCCCAGTCCTGTACTGTCATGGCCTCCCTGGTCCCCTTGACCTCCATCCTGGAGCGATTCATAGAACCCAGGTCCATCAGCAGCGGCCTGTCATCCTCCTCTAGGAGTACATTGGTAGGCTTCAGATCTCTGACAGGAGAGAGGAGAGGTAAAGAGAGGGATAGAGATAGAGAGAGCCTCATTCTAATTTGAACCACTAACCATAATCGTGTGTGTGTGTGTATGTGTGTGTGTGTAATAGCAGTATCAGCCTGTACCTGTGTGCGTAGCCTCTGTCATGCATGGCCTTCAGTCCAGAACAGATGCCCTGTAGGATCTTCAGGATGCGTCTCTCTGGCATGAAGCTGCCCTTGTCCCTCAGCTTCTCTAGCACTGACCACAGACTGCCCTTCTGTAGGAGCACCCACACCGAGGCGTGAATACAAAGATGCATACATACACACTTTTTCATTTCCACGCTGTAAAACAGTATATCGGCAGATGTATTGGTATCTTTTAACCCCCCCCCCCCCCCCAAAAAAACAATATCGGACCCCAAAAAAACACCTGGGCTCTAATACGCACATACAGGCGTGAGTACATAGACATGCGCACACACGTACACGTACCTGAACGTAGGGCAGCAGTATCCAGGCCTCACTCTTGCCCCCCCTCTCTATGAAGGTGTGCCCTGCCAGGCCCAGGATGTTGGGGTGGCTGAAGAGACGGTGCATCTCCACCTCCGTCTGAGCCTCTTGGCAACCCTCCCGGTCATGGCACAGGATCCTCTTCAGGGCATAGAAACGCCCGTCCTGCACCCCCTCCACCAGGTCCACATAGCTGAACCCTCTGGGATGAGGGGAGGGATGGAAGGTAAAAGACGAAAGAGAGAAAATAGGGAACGACAGAGGGGGTAGATAAGGAAAGCAGGAGAAAGTGGAGAGGCAGACAAAACCAGAGTCCTGATCAGTAAGATGTAACGTTACAGAAGACTGAAATACAAATACATGTGTGGGAGGGACCGGGATGATCGTCTGCCATGTAGAATAGGTAACAGTGTTTCACTGATGCGGACGGTTTTACCCTTCATCTAGTTTCTGGATGAAGTAGTATCTTTTGTTGTCAATGGTGATGGAGCCGCGGGAACAGATACACAGGGTCTGACCCATCCTCTCTGGGGCATAACTCAACACACCAACACCCAGATGGACTGAGAGAGAGAGACACAACCCATATTTATTTATTTTCCATTTTGTACTTTAACGATTTACACATCGCTACAACACTGTATACAGACATATGTCATTCAAAATGTCTTTATTTTGGAACTTGTGCTTTGGCAATGTAAACATGTTTCCCATGCCAATAAAGCCCCTTAAATTGAATTGAGAGAGATGGAGTGCATACGAGGTAAAAGACCAGGTTTAGTGGAATTGAAAGTGAGAGGTCAAGTGGAAAGCGATGGGAGATAGAGGGCGAGTATGGGATATATGTGTAAAAAACATACTGAAACATGAAATCCAGTCCATTCCACTATGTTCCAAGGATGGATGCAGTGTCAATTTCACTTATCAAAATGATTCACTGTCACCTGTGCTTGATAATAATTGTGGGTGTTTATATTTGTCTTATTTACACGTGTGAATTGGAAATGTGTTTTTTGCATATCACAACTCCTCCTGAGACAACCTTGGAGAGTGGGGTTACGGCCAGGGTCCGACATTGTCGACGGGGACCTTGGCGAAAGTAGGACTAAGTGCCTTGCTCAAGGACACATCGGCAGATTTGTTGACCTTGTCGGCTCGGGGATTCAAACTAACAACCTTTCGGTTACTGGCCTAACTATTCAAACGAGCAACCTTTCGGTTACTTTCCTAGCCGCGCTACAGCGACTCTTGGTCCTAAACCTTTTCAAAAGTGTACGGTTTTGTTTAGTAACGTGGCACACCGGTTTGAGAATACAAGCTAACTACAAGAGGGCAGCATGCAGCTCAATCCTGATCAGCCAATATTATCTGATAGATATTGATAAACGTGTGAGGAAAATACATGGGGATATTTGCGTTTGTTAGCGGTGGATATATAAAATTACCTTCTGTTATCGTCCTGTTTTCTGCTGGCTACTTCCGTGTACATAAAACGCGTAATGATGACGCAGGCCTGTGAGCTGCTGCCTTCCAAAATGGGAACTCGGAACAGTAGGAAAGATTTGTTTCTCTTTTGGTCCATTCAACAACAGAGCGATACGATCCTTGTTTCAGCAGGATGTTGTATCTATACCTTATGTCATGCCTTATTGGAATGGATTTATTGATGTCGTCTGTTGGAAAAAAGTTTGGATGTTGCCCACACACATACCTACTTGTTAACAAAATTAAGGAAGTTTCCTTTAAAATTATTCATAAATATTATCCTGCCAACCACTATATGAAGAAGTTTAAGGAAAACATCAACTCAAATTGCTCCTTTTGAAATGACCACCCAGAAACAGTTGTGCATCTTTTTTGGCATTGTATGCATGTAAGAAAACTGTGGCAAGACATCAATAGGTTTATAATTGAACACATTTATGAAGATTTTACACTATTGTGGAGAGATGTACTGTTTGGATTCTTTACATACAATAGAAATAAGCGGAATCACTTTTATGTAATTAATTTCATTATTCTTTTGGACAAATTTCATATACACAAATGTAAATTCACAAACAGAAAACCACATTTTCGTACCCTACAAAAAGAAATTGAACTGTATTTTAAGACGGTTAAATGCTCTACTAACAAAAAGCTGTTAGAATTGTAAATATATGCATGTCCCTTAAGGTCCTTGTGTAATTGTAATGTGATATTGTACCCCCTAGCGCGATTGTCCATTGTTTGTAATCTATGTATGCTTGTGTTCCCTCATGTGCTTTATGTATTGATTTGTTAATAAAAAATTAAATAAAAATATATATAAAATGGGAACTCGGAAAAATACAAGGTAAAATCATGACGTCAGCGATCTTCAGGTCGCTCTAGGTTTAGAGGCCCGAGTTGGAAGACAGTTCAAATCGATTTTTCCCAGTCGGAGCTCGTTTTTTTCCCCCGAGTTCCAAATTGTTTTGAACATACCGGAGTCGGAGATTTCGGAGTTAGTTGTTTCGAACGCGGCACCAATCGAAGTTTCTATTATATCGACAATATAGTCAAGTTAACATTAACCATGGAAATACATGTCCTCAAGACGGAAGGCAGGCGGGAGGAGGCGAAATCATTCTACGTAGCACAAGGACATATACGCGTGTGAACAGGCCATAGCGATTGTAGTACTTGTTTTTGTATCCGTGCCATTATAGCGTATGTGACCGCATGGGGAGCGCCATTTTAAAGTACTAAATTATCTTAATCTTGGTTGATTGTGCCTAACGCATGGGAATCTCTACCCAGTTGACGTTAAAATGACGGAAGCCCTCAACGGCAATTCGCATGCTTCTGCCATGACAGGCCACAGGTCCGATAAAGTATTTTCTCATGCTACAAGCGTTTCCCCTTGGATGTAAAATAAAACGTCTCAATATGGCCACCTGCAGGCATTTGGTCTAGTGCTACGTGTACTCTACACCTGTTTATGAAGCAATGTGACAAATATTTTGAAGCATTTTGCGTCCCACACATTAGTGCATTCGTAACCTAATGAAATTTCTATTCGATCAAATAAGCCTCACGTAGCAAATTAGTTAACTGTTTTGTTGAACACTCATTGACCTCCATACAAAAGTTCTTAGGCTTAATTCCCGGGAGTGGTTTTGGGCCGAATTAAACTTCTCAATTCAGCACTTCCTCTGGCCAAATCAAGTATTTGATTAAACCAGAGCACTACTCAGTGGACTCAACTTTGCTAAGGTGGGTCTCAAATCAAAAGTATACCATCCATATATCCACTTGTCACCTTTGGGCTATTCTGTAACAATCTAAATAAACTGTTTTTGCATTATGGGGAAAATCTTCCACGTTAGCAACACTACAGGTTATCCTTGAGATTCTCACCTCTCAAAACACATTGAGAAGGTCAAAGGACAGACCCCTGGCTTTCTTCATCCAATGGGGCTTGACAGTCCACAGGAGTATGCAATTAAGACAGTTACCTGACCATAAACTTATTTTTTCAAGGCACCCTGCGGCTACATTTATATCCCAAGAATTCTCTGCTACTTACCAGGCCATTTGTGTGGCCGATTGCACAGACCGATGTTTTATGGGCGTTTAATAGTCATTTAGACAAATTACAATGAAACCTAGTGTCAGGACTGGAGGCAGTTGTGATTGATTAGAACCATTGAAAGAGGTAACAGGTTTAACTGAGATAAAACTTTATTTACAAAGGAGGGGATACAGCCACAACAGTAACCTGGTGCGATAACTCTTAAAGACATGGCAAAGAAAATAATACAATCTGCAGGGATAACCAATAAATTATTTTGGGGTAACTTAACATGCAATGCAAAATATCCAAGACTGTTACTGAATTACATTCATTAAGACCCAACACCATGGGGTTTAGTTGGCTAGTTTGTTTTCTGATGGCAGTAACTTTAGTGTTTAGGATAGATCTGAACGCACAGAAGTACATGAACATTTTTATGGAGACAGCTTAATCTTCAAGGTTCTGCATGGTTCCATAGTCAACCTGGGAAAATAGTGTCAAACATGGATGGATGTGGGGTCTTTGGTGAAGAAAACACGATTGATGACTTTCGACAAGGGAAGGAGCAGGCCGTTCCCCACTTCATGGTCAAGTAAAGGCAGTTCTATCTCTCAGTGATACGTAAGCCGACCGAGGACATATCCCTCCTTTGAACTTTCTCCTAATACTCCTCTCCTCCTCGTCCTCCTCAAATGAGTCGATTCCGACCTCTTATAGTCCTTCTCCAGGGCAGCCATGTCTTCCCTGGCCTCAGAGAATTCTCCCTCCTCCATGCCCTCACCCACGTACCAGTGCACGAATGCCCGCTTGGCATACATCAGGTCAAACTTGTGGGTCGAGACGCGCCCAGGCCTCAGCGATGGCTGTGGTGTTGCTCAAAATGCACCAAGCTCTCTGGACCTTGGCCACGGTCACCCCATGGCACCACAGTGGGTGG
>NW_022263584.1:0-45000 GCF_002021735.2 Oncorhynchus kisutch
GTGTGTGTGGAGACAGAAATCAGTAAGGAGTGGATGGAGACAGAGATCAGTAAGGAGTGGATGGAGACAGAGATCAGTAAGGGGGAGATGGAGACAGAGATCAGTAAGGAGTGGATGGAGACGGGAGATCAGTAAGGAGTGGATGGAGACAGAGATCAGTAAGGAGTGGATAGAGACAGAGATCAGTAAGGAGTGGATGGAGACAGAGATCAGTAAGGAGTGGATGGAGACAGAGATCAGTAAGGAGTGGATGGAGACAGAGATCAGTAAGGGGGAGATGGAGACAGAGATCAGTAAGGAGTGGATGGAGACAGAGATGAGTAAGGAGTGGATGGAGACAGAGATCAGTAAGGAGTGATGGAGACAGAGATCAGTAAGGAGTGGATGGAGACAGAGATCAGTAAGGAGTGGATGGAGACGGAGATCAGTAAGGAGTGGATAGAGACAGAGATCAGTAAGGAGTGGATGGAGACAGAGATCAGTAAGGAGTGGATGGAGACAGAGATCAGTAAGGAGTGGATGTAGACAGCGATCAGTAAGGAGTGGATGGAGACGGAGATCAGTAAGGAGTGGATAGAGACAGAGATCAGTAAGGAGTGGATGGAGACAGAGATCAGTAAGGAGTGGATGGAGACAGAGATCAGTAAGGAGTGGATGGAGACAGAGATCAGTAAGGAGTGGATGGAGACAGAGATCAGTAAGGAGTGGATGGCGACAGAGATCAGTAAGGAGTGGATGGAGACAGAGATCAGTAAGGAGGTGGATAGAGACAGAGATCAGTAAGGAGTGGATGGAGACAGAGCTCAGTAAGGAGTAGATGGCGACGGAGATCAGTAAGTAGTGGATGGAGACAGAGATCAGTAAGGAGTGGATGGAGACGGAGATCAGTAAGGAGTGGATGGAGATGGAGATCAGTAAGGAGTGGATGGAGACGGATATCAGTAAGGAGTGGATGGAGACAGAGATCAGTAAGGAGTGGATGGAGACAGAGATCAGTAAGGAGTGGGGGAAGAGTGATAAGGGTAAGGAGTGGATGGAGACAGAGATCAGTAAGGAGTGGATGGAGACAGAGATCAGTAAGGAGTGGATAGAGACAGAGATCAGTAAGGAGTGGGATGGAGACAGAGATCAGTGGAGTAGGTAGAAGGAGACAGAGATCAGTGGAGTAGAAGGAGACAGAGATCAGTGGAGTAGAAGGAGACAGAGATCAGTAAGGAGTGGATGGGAGAAAGAGATCAGTAAGGAGTGGATGGAGACGGAGATCAGTAAGGAGTGGATGGAGATGGAGATCAGTAAGGAGTGGATGGAGACGGAGATCAGTAAGGAGTAGCGGGGAGACAGAGATCAGTGGAGTAGAAGGAGTGGATGGATACAGAGATCAGTAAGGAGTGGATGGAGACAGCGATCAGTAAGGAGTGGATGGAGACGGAGATCAGTAAGGAGTGGATGTAGACAGCGATCAGTAAGGAGTGATGGAGACAGAGATCAGTAAGGAGTGGATAGAGAAAGAGATCAGTAAGGAGTGGATGGAGACAGAGATCAGTAAGGAGTGGATGGAGACAGAGATCAGTAAGGAGTGGATAGAGACAGAGATCAGTAAGGCGTGGATGGAGACAGAGATCAGTAAGGAGTAGATGGAGACAGAGATCAGTAAGGAGTGGATGGAGACAGAGATCAGTAAGGAGTGGATAGAGACAGAGATCAGTAAGGAGTGGATGGAGACAGAGATCAGTAAGGAGTGGATGGAGACGGAGATCAGTAAGGAGTGGATGGAGACAGAGATCAGTAAGGAGTGGATGGAGACGGAGATCAGTAAGGAGTGGATGGAGACTGAGATCAGTAAGGAGTGGATGGAGACGGATATCAGTAAGGAGTGGATGGAGACAGAGATCAGTAAGGAGTGGATGGAGACAGAGATCAGTAAGGAGTGGATGGAGACAGAGATCAGTAAGGAGTGGATGGAGACAGAGATCAGTAAGGAAGTGGATGGAGACAGAGATCAGTAAGGGAGTGGATGGAGGACAGAGATCAGTAAGGAGTGGATGAGAGACAGAGATAAGTAAGGAGTGGATGGAGACAGAGATCAGTGAGTAGAAGGAGACAGAGATCAGTGGAGTAGAAGGAGACAGAGATCAGTGATAGAGAGACAGCGCTCCGTAAAGAGTGGATGGAGAAAGAGATCAGCTAAGGAGTGGATGGAGACGGAGATCAGTAAGGAGTGGATGGAGATGGAGATCAGTAAGGAGTGGATGGAGACACAGATCAGTGGAGTAGAAGGAGTGGATGGATACAGAGATCAGTAAGGCGTGGATGGAGACAGCGATCAGTAAGGAGTGGATGGAGACGGAGTACAGTAAGGAGTGGATGTAGACAGCGATCAGTAAGGAGTGGATGGAGACGGAGATCAGTAAGGAGTGGATAGAGACAGAGATCAGTAAGGAGTGGATAGAGACAGAAATCAGTAAGGAGTGGATAGAGACAGAAATCAGTAAGACGGAGATCAGTAAGGAGTGGATGGAGACAGAGATCAGTAAGGAGTGGATGGAGACAGAGATCAGTAAGGAGTGGATAGAGACAGAGATCAGTAAGGAGTGGATAGAGACAGAGATCAGTGGAGTAGAAGGAGACAGAGATCAGTGGAGTAGAAGGAGACAGAGATCAGTGGAGGAGAAGGAGACAGAGATCAGTAAAGAGTGGATGGAGACGGAGATCAGTAAGGAGTGGATGGAGACGGAGATCAGTAAGGAGTGGATGGAGACAGAGATCAGTAAGGAGTGGATGGAGACAGAGATCAGTAAGGAGTGGATAGAGACAGAGATCAGTAAGGAGTGGATGGAGACAGAGATCAGTAAGGAGTGGATGGAGACAGAGATCAGTAAGGAGTGGATAGAGACAGAGATCAGTAAGGAGTGGATGGAGACAGAGATCAGTAAGGAGTAGATGGAGACAGAGATCAGTAAGGAGTGGATGGAGACAGAGATCAGTGGAGTAGAAGGAGACAGAGATCAGTGGAGTAGAAGGAGTGGATGGATACAGAGATCAGTAAGGAGTGGATGGAGACAGCGATCAGTAAGGAGTGGATGGAGACGGAGATCAGTAAGGAGTGGATGTAGACAGCGATCAGTAAGGAGTGATGGAGACAGAGATCAGTAAGGAGTGGATAGAGACAGAGATCAGTAAGGAGTGGATGGAGACAGAGATCAGTAAGGAGTGGATAGAGACAGAGATCAGTAAGGAGTTGATGGAGACAGAGATCAGTAAGGAGTGGATGGAGACAGAGATCAGTAAGGAGTGGATAGAGACAGAGATCAGTAAGGAGTGGATGGAGACAGAGATCAGTAAGGACTGGATGGAGATGGAGATCAGTAAGTAGTGGATGGAGACAGAGATCAGTAAGGAGTGGATGGAGACGGAGATCAGTAAGGAGTGGATGGAGACGGAGATCAGTAAGGAGTGGATGGAGACGGATATCAGTAAGGAGTAGTAAGGAGTGGATGGAGACAGAGATCAGTAAGGAGTGGATAGAGACAGAGATCAGTAAGGAGTGGATGGAGACAGAGATCAGTGGAGTAGAAGGAGGCAGAGATCAGTGGAGTAGAAGGAGACAGAGATCAGTGGAGTAGAAGGAGACAGAGATCAGTAAGGAGTGGATGGAGAAAGAGATCAGTAAGGAGTGGATGGAGACGGAGATCAGTAAGGAGTGGATGGAGATGGAGATCAGTAAGGAGTGGATGGAGACGGAGATCAGTAAGGAGTGGATGTAGACAGAGATCAGTGGAGTAGAAGGAGTGGATGGATACAGAGATCAGTAAGGAGTGGATTGAGACAGCGATCAGTAAGGAGTGGATGGAGACGGAGATCAGTAAGGAGTGGATGTAGACAGCGATCAGTAAGGAGTGGATGGAGACGGAGTTCAGTAAGGAGTGGATGGAGACGGAGATCAGTAAGGAGTGGATGGAGACAGAGATCAGTAAGGAGTGGCTGGAGACAGAGATCAGTAAGGAGTGGATGGAGACAGAGATCAGTAAGGAGTGGCTGGAGACAGAGATCAGTAAGTAGTGGATAGAGACAGAGATCAGTGGAGTAGACGGAGACAGAGATCAGTGGAGGAGAAGGAGACAGAGATCAGTAAAGAGTGGATGGAGACGGAGATCAGTAAGGAGTGGATGGAGACAGAGATCAGTAAGGAGTGGATAGAGACAGAGATCAGTAAGGAGTGGATGGAGACAGAGATCAGTAAGGAGTGGATGGAGACAGAGATCAGTAAGGAGTGGATGGAGATAGAGATCAGTAAGGAGTGGATAGAGACAGAGATCAGTAAGGAGTGGATGGAGACAGAGATCAGTAAGGAGTGGATGGAGACAGAGATCAGTAAGGAGTGGATAGAGACAGAGATCAGTAAGGAGTGGATGGAGACAGAGATCAGTAAGGAGTGGATGGAGACAGAGATCAGTAAGGAGTGGATGGAGACAGAGATCAGTAAGGAGTGGATGGAGACGAGATCAGTAAGGAGTGGATGGAGACAGAGATCAGTAAGGAGTGGATGGAGACGGAGATCAGTAAGGAGTGGATGGAGACTGAGATCAGTAAGGAGTGGATGGAGATAGAGATCAGTAAGGAGTGGATGGAGACAGAGATCAGTAAGGAGTGGATGGAGACAGAGATCAGTAAGGAGTGGATGGAGACAGAGATCAGTAAGGAGTGGATAGAGACAGAGATCAGTAAGGAGTGGATGGAGACAGAGATCAGTGGAGTAGAAGGAGACAGAGATCAGTGGAGTAGAAGGAGACAGAGATCAGTGGAGTAGAAGGAGACAGAGATCAGTAAGGAGTGGATGGAGAAAGAGATCAGTAAGGAGTGGATGGAGACGGAGATCAGTAAGGAGTGGATGGAGATGGAGATCAGTAAGGAGTGGATGGAGACGGAGATCAGTAAGGAGTGGATGTAGACAGAGATCAGTGGAGTAGAAGGAGTGGATGGATACAGAGATCAGTAAGGAGTGGATTGAGACAGCGATCAGTAAGGAGTGGATGGAGACGGAGATCAGTAGGAGTGGATGTAGACAGCGATCAGTAAGGAGTGGATGGAGACGGAGTTCAGTAAGGAGTGGATGGAGACGGAGATCAGTAAGGAGTGGATGGAGACAGAGATCAGTAAGGAGTGGATGGAGACGGAGATCAGTAAGGAGTGGATGGAGACAGAGATCAGTAAGGAGTGGATGGAGACGGAGATCAGTAAGGAGTGGATGGAGACAGAGATCAGTAAGGAGTGGATGGAGACGGAGTTCAGTAAGGAGTGGATGGAGACGGAGATCAGTAAGGAGTGGATGGAGACAGAGATCAGTAAGGAGTGGATGGAGACGGAGATCAGTAAGGAGTGGATGGAGACAGAGATCAGTAAGGAGTGGATGGAGACGGAGATCAGTAAGGAGTGAGATGGAGACTGAGATCAGTAAGGAGTGGATGGAGACGGAGATCAGTAAGGAGTGGATGGAGACAGAGATCAGTAAGGAGTGGATGGAGACAGAGATCAGTAAGGAGATCAGTAAGGAGTGGATGGAGACAGAGATCAGTAAGGAGTGGATGGAGACAGAGATCAGTAAGGAGTGGATGGAGACGGAGATCAGTAAGGAGTGGATGGAGACAGAGATCAGTAAGGAGTGGATGGAGACGGAGTTCAGTAAGGAGTGGATGGAGACGGAGATCAGTAAGGAGTGGATGGAGACAGAGATCAGTAAGGAGTGGATGGAGACGGAGATCAGTAAGGAGTGGATGGAGACAGAGATCAGTAAGGAGTGGATGGAAAAGGAGATCAGTAAGGAGTGAGATGGAGACTGAGATCAGTAAGGAGTGGATGGAGACGGAGATCAGTAAGGAGTGAGATGGAGACTGAGATCAGTAAGGAGTGGATAGAGACAGAGATCAGTGGAGTAGAAGGAGACAGAGATCAGTGGAGTAGAAGGAGACAGAGATCAGTGGAGGAGAAGGAGACAGAGATCAGTAAAGAGTGGATGGAGACGGAGATCAGTAAGGAGTGGATGGAGACGGAGATCAGTAAGGAGTGGATGGAGACAGAGATCAGTAAGGAGTGGATGGAGACAGAGATCAGTAAGGAGTGGATAGAGACAGAGATCAGTAAGGAGTGGATGGAGACAGAGATCAGTAAGGAGTGGATGGAGACAGAGATCAGTAAGGAGTGGATAGAGACAGAGATCAGTAAGGAGTGGATGGAGACAGAGATCAGTAAGGAGTAGATGGAGACAGAGATCAGTAAGGAGTGGATGGAGACAGAGATCAGTGGAGTAGAAGGAGACAGAGATCAGTGGAGTAGAAGGAGTGGATGGATACAGAGATCAGTAAGGAGTGGATGGAGACAGCGATCAGTAAGGAGTGGATGGAGACGGAGATCAGTAAGGAGTGGATGTAGACAGCGATCAGTAAGGAGTGATGGAGACAGAGATCAGTAAGGAGTGGATAGAGACAGAGATCAGTAAGGAGTGGATGGAGACAGAGATCAGTAAGGAGTGGATAGAGACAGAGATCAGTAAGGAGTTGATGGAGACAGAGATCAGTAAGGAGTGGATGGAGACAGAGATCAGTAAGGAGTGGATAGAGACAGAGATCAGTAAGGAGTGGATGGAGACAGAGATCAGTAAGGACTGGATGGAGATGGAGATCAGTAAGTAGTGGATGGAGACAGAGATCAGTAAGGAGTGGATGGAGACGGAGATCAGTAAGGAGTGGATGGAGACGGAGATCAGTAAGGAGTGGATGGAGACGGATATCAGTAAGGAGTGGATGGAGACAGAGATCAGTAAGGAGTGGATGGAGACAGAGATCAGTAAGGAGTGGATAGAGACAGAGATCAGTAAGGAGTGGATGGAGACAGAGATCAGTGGAGTAGAAGGAGGCAGAGATCAGTGGAGTAGAAGGAGACAGAGATCAGTGGAGTAGAAGGAGACAGAGATCAGTAAGGAGTGGATGGAGAAAGAGATCAGTAAGGAGTGGATGGAGACGGAGATCAGTAAGGAGTGGATGGAGATGGAGATCAGTAAGGAGTGGATGGAGACGGAGATCAGTAAGGAGTGGATGTAGACAGAGATCAGTGGAGTAGAAGGAGTGGATGGATACAGAGATCAGTAAGGAGTGGATTGAGACAGCGATCAGTAAGGAGTGGATGGAGACGGAGATCAGTAAGGAGTGGATGTAGACAGCGATCAGTAAGGAGTGGATGGAGACGGAGTTCAGTAAGGAGTGGATGGAGACGGAGATCAGTAAGGAGTGGATGGAGACAGAGATCAGTAAGGAGTGGCTGGAGACAGAGATCAGTAAGGAGTGGATGGAGACAGAGATCAGTAAGGAGTGGCTGGAGACAGAGATCAGTAAGTAGTGGATAGAGACAGAGATCAGTGGAGTAGACGGAGACAGAGATCAGTGGAGGAGAAGGAGACAGAGATCAGTAAAGAGTGGATGGAGACGGAGATCAGTAAGGAGTGGATGGAGACAGAGATCAGTAAGGAGTGGATAGAGACAGAGATCAGTAAGGAGTGGATGGAGACAGAGATCAGTAAGGAGTGGATGGAGACAGAGATCAGTAAGGAGTGGATGGAGATAGAGATCAGTAAGGAGTGGATAGAGACAGAGATCAGTAAGGAGTGGATGGAGACAGAGATCAGTAAGGAGTGGATGGAGACAGAGATCAGTAAGGAGTGGATAGAGACAGAGATCAGTAAGGAGTGGATGGAGACAGAGATCAGTAAGGAGTGGATGGAGACAGAGATCAGTAAGGAGTGGATGGAGACAGAGATCAGTAAGGAGTGGATAGAGACAGAGATCAGTAAGGAGTGGATGGAGACAGAGATCAGTAAGGAGTAGATGGAGACAGAGATCAGTAAGGAGTGGATGGAGACAGAGATCAGTAAGGAGTGGATAGAGACAGAGATCAGTAAGGAGTGGATGGAGACAGAGATCAGTAAGGAGTGGATGGAGACGAGATCAGTAAGGAGTGGATGGAGACAGAGATCAGTAAGGAGTGGATGGAGACGGAGATCAGTAAGGAGTGGATGGAGACTGAGATCAGTAAGGAGTGGATGGAGATAGAGATCAGTAAGGAGTGGATGGAGACAGAGATCAGTAAGGAGTGGATGGAGACAGAGATCAGTAAGGAGTGGATGGAGACAGAGATCAGTAAGGAGTGGATAGAGACAGAGATCAGTAAGGAGTGGATGGAGACAGAGATCAGTGGAGTAGAAGGAGACAGAGATCAGTGGAGTAGAAGGAGACAGAGATCAGTGGAGTAGAAGGAGACAGAGATCAGTAAGGAGTGGATGGAGAAAGAGATCAGTAAGGAGTGGATGGAGACGGAGATCAGTAAGGAGTGGATGGAGATGGAGATCAGTAAGGAGTGGATGGAGACGGAGATCAGTAAGGAGTGGATGTAGACAGAGATCAGTGGAGTAGAAGGAGTGGATGGATACAGAGATCAGTAAGGAGTGGATTGAGACAGCGATCAGTAAGGAGTGGATGGAGACGGAGATCAGTAGGAGTGGATGTAGACAGCGATCAGTAAGGAGTGGATGGAGACGGAGTTCAGTAAGGAGTGGATGGAGACGGAGATCAGTAAGGAGTGGATGGAGACAGAGATCAGTAAGGAGTGGATGGAGACGGAGATCAGTAAGGAGTGGATGGAGACAGAGATCAGTAAGGAGTGGATGGAGACGGAGATCAGTAAGGAGTGGATGGAGACAGAGATCAGTAAGGAGTGGATGGAGACGGAGTTCAGTAAGGAGTGGATGGAGACGGAGATCAGTAAGGAGTGGATGGAGACAGAGATCAGTAAGGAGTGGATGGAGACGGAGATCAGTAAGGAGTGGATGGAGACAGAGATCAGTAAGGAGTGGATGGAGACGGAGATCAGTAAGGAGTGAGATGGAGACTGAGATCAGTAAGGAGTGGATGGAGACGGAGATCAGTAAGGAGTGGATGGAGACAGAGATCAGTAAGGAGTGGATGGAGACAGAGATCAGTAAGGAGTGGATGGAGATAGAGATCAGTAAGGAGTGGATGGAGACAGAGATCAGTAAGGAGTGGATGGAGACAGAGATCAGTAAGGAGTGGATGGAGACGGAGATCAGTAAGGAGTGGATGGAGACAGAGATCAGTAAGGAGTGGATGGAGACGGAGTTCAGTAAGGAGTGGATGGAGACGGAGATCAGTAAGGAGTGGATGGAGACAGAGATCAGTAAGGAGTGGATGGAGACGGAGATCAGTAAGGAGTGGATGGAGACAGAGATCAGTAAGGAGTGGATGGAAAAGGAGATCAGTAAGGAGTGAGATGGAGACTGAGATCAGTAAGGAGTGGATGGAGACGGAGATCAGTAAGGAGTGAGATGGAGACTGAGATCAGTAAGGAGTGGATGGAGACGGAGATCAGTAAGGAGTGGATGGAGACAGAGATCAGTAAGGAGTGGATGGAGACAGAGATCAGTAAGGAGTGGATGGAGATAGAGATCAGTAAGGAGTGGATGGAGACAGAGATCAGTAAGGAGTGGATGGAGACAGAGATCAGTAAGGAGTGGATAGAGACAGAGATCAGTAAGGAGTGGATGGAGACAGAGATCAGTGGAGTAGAAGGAGACAGAGATCAGTGGAGTAGAAGGAGACAGAGATCAGTGGAGTAGAAGGAGACAGAGATCAGTAAGGAGTGGATGGAGAAAGAGATCAGTAAGGAGTGGATGGAGACGGAGATCAGTAAGGAGTGGATGGAGATGGAGATCAGTAAGGAGTGGATGGAGACGGAGATCAGTAAGGAGTGGATGTAGACAGAGATCAGTGGAGTAGAAGGAGTGGATGGATACAGAGATCAGTAAGGAGTGGATTGAGACAGCGATCAGTAAGGAGTGGATGGAGACGGAGATCAGTAGGAGTGGATGTAGACAGCGATCAGTAAGGAGTGGATGGAGACGGAGTTCAGTAAGGAGTGGATGGAGACGGAGATCAGTAAGGAGTGGATGGAGACAGAGATCAGTAAGGAGTGGATGGAGACGGAGATCAGTAAGGAGTGGATGGAGACAGAGATCAGTAAGGAGTGGATGGAGACGGAGATCAGTAAGGAGTGGATGGAGACAGAGATCAGTAAGGAGTGGATGGAGACGGAGTTCAGTAAGGAGTGGATGGAGACGGAGATCAGTAAGGAGTGGATGGAGACAGAGATCAGTAAGGAGTGGATGGAGACGGAGATCAGTAAGGAGTGGATGGAGATAGAGATCAGTAAGGAGTGGATGGAGACGGAGATCAGTAAGGAGTGAGATGGAGACTGAGATCAGTAAGGAGTGGATGGAGACGGAGATCAGTAAGGAGTGGATGGAGACAGAGATCAGTAAGGAGTGGATGGAGACGGAGATCAGTAAGGAGTGGATGGAGACTGAGATCAGTAAGGAGTGGATGGAGATAGAGATCAGTAAGGAGTGGATGGAGACAGAGATCAGTAAGGAGTGGATGGAGACAGAGATCAGTAAGGAGTGGATGGAGACAGAGATCAGTAAGGAGTGGATAGAGACAGAGATCAGTAAGGAGTGGATGGAGACAGAGATCAGTGGAGTAGAAGGAGACAGAGATCAGTGGAGTAGAAGGAGACAGAGATCAGTGGAGTAGAAGGAGACAGAGATCAGTAAGGAGTGGATGGAGAAAGAGATCAGTAAGGAGTGGATGGAGACGGAGATCAGTAAGGAGTGGATGGAGATGGAGATCAGTAAGGAGTGGATGGAGACGGAGATCAGTAAGGAGTGGATGTAGACAGAGATCAGTGGAGTAGAAGGAGTGGATGGATACAGAGATCAGTAAGGAGTGGATTGAGACAGCGATCAGTAAGGAGTGGATGGAGACGGAGATCAGTAAGGAGTGGATGTAGACAGCGATCAGTAAGGAGTGGATGGAGACGGAGTTCAGTAAGGAGTGGATGGAGACGGAGATCAGTAAGGAGTGGATGGAGACAGAGATCAGTAAGGAGTGGATGGAGACGGAGATCAGTAAGGAGTGGATGGAGACAGAGATCAGTAAGGAGTGGATGGAGACGGAGATCAGTAAGGAGTGAGATGGAGACTGAGATCAGTAAGGAGTGGATGGAGACGGATATCAGTAAGGAGTGGATGGAGACAGAGATCAGTAAGGAGTGGATGGAGACAGAGATCAGTAAGGAGTGGATGGAGATGGAGATCAGTAAGGAGTGGATGGAGACGGAGATCAGTAAGGAGTGGATGTAGACAGCGATCAGTAAGGAGTGGATGGAGACGGAGATCAGTAAGGAGTGGATAGAGACAGAGATCAGTAAGGAGTGGATAGAGACAGAAATCAGTAAGGAGTGGATAGAGACAGAAATCAGTAAGGAGTGGATGGAGACGGAGATCAGTAAGGAGTGGATGGAGACAGAGATCAGTAAGGAGTGGATGGAGACAGAGATCAGTAAGGAGTGGATGGAGACAGAGATCAGTAAGGAGTAGATGGAGACAGAGATCAGTAAGGAGTGGATGGAGACAGAGATCAGTAAGGAGTGGATAGAGACAGAGATCAGTAAGGAGTGGATAGAGACAGAGATCAGTGGAGTAGAAGGAGACAGAGATCAGTGGAGTAGAAGGAGACAGAGATCAGTGGAGGAGAAGGAGACAGAGATCAGTAAAGAGTGGATGGAGACGGAGATCAGTAAGGAGTGGATAGAGACAGAGATCAGTAAGGAGTGGATAGAGACAGAGATCAGTGGAGTGGATAGAGACAGAGATCAGTGGAGTAGAAGGAGACAGAGATCAGTGGAGTAGAAGGAGACAGAGATCAGTGGAGGAGAAGGAGACAGAGATCAGTAAAGAGTGGATGGAGACGGAGATCAGTAAGGAGTGGATGGAGACGGAGATCAGTAAGGAGTGGATGGAGACAGAGATCAGTAAGGAGTGGATGGAGACAGAGATCAGTAAGGAGTGGATAGAGACAGAGATCAGTAAGGAGTGGATGGAGACAGAGATCAGTAAGGAGTGGATGGAGACAGAGATCATTAAGGAGTGGATAGAGACAGAGATCAGTAAGGAGTGGATGGAGACAGAGATCAGTAAGGAGTAGATGGAGACAGAGATCAGTAAGGAGTGGATGGAGACAGAGATCAGTGGAGTAGAAGGAGACAGAGATCAGTGGAGTAGAAGGAGTGGATGGATACAGAGATCAGTAAGGAGTGGATGGAGACAGCGATCAGTAAGGAGTGGATGGAGACGGAGATCAGTAAGGAGTGGATGTAGACAGCGATCAGTAAGGAGTGATGGAGACAGAGATCAGTAATGAGTGGATAGAGACAGAGATCAGTAAGGAGTGGATGGAGACAGAGATCAGTAAGGAGTGGATAGAGACAGAGATCAGTAAGGAGTTGATGGAGACAGAGATCAGTAAGGAGTGGATGGAGACAGAGATCAGTAAGGAGTGGATAGAGACAGAGATCAGTAAGGAGTGGATGGAGACTGAGATCAGTAAGGAGTGGATGGAGATGGAGATCAGTAAGTAGTGGATGGAGACAGAGATCAGTAAGGAGTGGATGGAGACGGAGATCAGTAAGGAGTGAATGGAGACGGAGATCAGTAAGGAGTGGATGGAGACGGATATCAGTAAGGAGTGGATGGAGACAGAGATCAGTAAGGAGTGGATGGAGATAGAGATCAGTAAGGAGTGGATGGAGACAGAGATCAGTAAGGAGTGGATGGAGACAGAGATCAGTAAGGAGTGGATGGAGACAAAGATCAGTAAGGAGTGGATAGAGACAGAGATCAGTAAGGAGTGGATGGAGACAGAGATCAGTGGAGTAGAAGGAGACAGAGATCAGTGGAGTAGAAGGAGACAGAGATCAGTGGAGTAGAAGGAGACAGAGATCAGTAAGGAGTGGATGGAGAAAGAGATCAGTAAGGAGTGGATGGAGACGGAGATCAGTAAGGAGTGGATGGAGACGGAGATCAGTAAGGAGTGGATGTAGACAGAGATCAGTGGAGTAGAAGGAGTGGATGGATACAGAGATCAGTAAGGAGTGGATTGAGACAGCGATCAGTAAGGAGTGGATGGAGACGGAGATCAGTAAGGAGTGGATGTAGACAGCGATCAGTAAGGAGTGGATGGAGACGGAGTTCAGTAAGGAGTGGATGGAGACGGAGATCAGTAAGGAGTGGATGGAGACAAAGATCAGTAAGGAGTGGCTGGAGACAGAGATCAGTAAGGAGTGGATGGAGACAGAGATCAGTAAGGAGTGGCTGGAGACAGAGATCAGTAAGTAGTGGATAGAGACAGAGATCAGTGGAGTAGACGGAGACAGAGATCAGTGGAGGAGAAGGAGACAGAGATCAGTAAAGAGTGGATGGAGACGGAGATCAGTAAGGAGTGGATGGAGACAGAGATCAGTAAGGAGTGGATAGAGACAGAGATCAGTAAGGAGTGGATGGAGACAGAGATCAGTAAGGAGTGGATGGAGACGGATATCAGTAAGGAGTGGATGGAGACAGAGATCAGTAAGGAGTGGATGGAGATAGAGATCAGTAAGGAGTGGATGGAGACAGAGATCAGTAAGGAGTGGATGGAGACAGAGATCAGTAAGGAGTGGATGGAGACAGAGATCAGTAAGGAGTGGATAGAGACAGAGATCAGTAAGGAGTGGATGGAGACAGAGATCAGTGGAGTAGAAGGAGACAGAGATCAGTGGAGTAGAAGGAGACAGAGATCAGTGGAGTAGAAGGAGACAGAGATCAGTAAGGAGTGGATGGAGAAAGAGATCAGTAAGGAGTGGATGGAGACGGAGATCAGTAAGGAGTGGATGGAGATGGAGATCAGTAAGGAGTGGATGGAGACGAAGATCAGTAAGGAGTGGATGGAGACAGAGATCAGTGGAGTAGAAGGAGTGGATGGATACAGAGATCAGTAAGGAGTGGATTGAGACAGCGATCAGTAAGGAGTGGATGGAGACGGAGATCAGTAAGGAGTGGATGTAGACAGCGATCAGTAAGGAGTGGATGGAGACGGAGATCAGTAAGGAGTGGATGGAGACGGAGATCAGTAAGGAGTGGATGGAGACAGAGATCAGTAAGGAGTGGCTGGAGACAGAGATCAGTAAGGAGTGGATAGAGACAGAGATCAGTAAGGAGTGGATAGAGACAGAGATCAGTGGAGTAGACGGAGACAGAGATCAGTGGAGGAGAAGGAGACAGAGATCAGTAAAGAGTGGATGGAGACGGAGATCAGTAAGGAGTGGATGGAGACGGAGATCAGTAAGGAGTGGATGGAGACAGAGATCAGTAAGGAGTGGATGGAGACAGAGATCAGTAAGGAGTGGATAGAGACAGAGATCAGTAAGGAGTGGATGGAGACAGAGATCAGTAAGGAGTGGATGGAGATGGAGATCAGTAAGTAGTGGATGGAGACAGAGATCAGTAAGGAGTGGATGGAGACGGAGATCAGTAAGGAGTGGATGGAGACGGATATCAGTAAGGAGTGGATGGAGACAGAGATCAGTAAGGAGTGGATGGAGACAGAGATCAGTAAGGAGTGGATGGAGACAGAGATCAGTAAGGAGTGGATGGAGACAGAGATCAGTAAGGAGTGGATGGAGACAGAGATCAGTAAGGAGTGGATAGAGACAGAGATCAGTAAGGAGTGGATGGAGACAGAGATCAGTGGAGTAGAAGGAGACAGAGATCAGTGGAGTAGAAGGAGACAGAGATCAGTGGAGTAGAAGGAGACAGAGATCAGTAAGGAGTGGATGGAGAAAGAGATCAGTAAGGAGTGGATGGAGACGGAGATCAGTAAGGAGTGGATGGAGATGGAGATCAGTAAGGAGTGGATGGAGACGAAGATCAGTAAGGAGTGGATGGAGACAGAGATCAGTGGAGTAGAAGGAGTGGATGGAGACAGAGATCAGTAAGGAGTGGATGGAGACGGAGATCAGTAAGGAGTGGATAGAGACAGAGATCAGTAAGGAGTGGATAGAGACAGAAATCAGTAAGGAGTATATAGAGACAGAAATCAGTAAGGAGTGGATGGAGACGGAGATCAGTAAGGAGTGGATGGAGACAGAGATCAGTAAGGAGTGGATGGAGACCGAGATCAGTAAGGAGTGGATGGAGACAGAGATCAGTGGAGTAGAAGGAGACAGAGATCAGTAAGGAGTGGATGGAGACAGAGATCAGTGGCGTAGAAGGAGACAGAGATCAGTGGAGTAGAAGGAGACAGAGATCAGTGGAGTAGAAGGAGTAGAAGGAGACAGAGATCAGTGGAGTAGAAGGAGACAGAGATCAGTGGAGTAGAAGGATACAGAGATCAGTAAGGAGTATATAGAGACGGAGATCAGTAAGGAGTGGATGTAGACAGAGATCAGTAAGGAGTGGATGGAGACGGAGATCAGTAAGGAGTGGATAGAGACAGAGATCAGTAAGGAGTGGATGGAGACGGAGATCAGTAAGGAGTAGATGGAGACAGAGATCAGTAAGGAGTGGATGGAGACATAGATCAGTGGAGTAGATGGAGACAGAGATCAGTAAGGAGTGGATGGAGACAGAGATCAGTAAGGAGGGGATGGAGACAGAGATCAGTAAGGAGGGGATAGAGACAGAGATCAGTAAGGAGTGGATGGAGACAGAGATAAGTAAGGAGTGGCTGGAGACAGAGATCAGTAAGGAGTGGATGTAGACAGAGATCAGTGGAGTAGAAGGAGACAGAGATCAGTAAGGAGTAGAAGGAGACAGAGATCAGTAAGGAGTGGATGGAGACAGAGATCAGTAAGGAGTAGATGGAGACAGAGATCAGTAAGGAGTGGATGGAGACAGAGATCAGTGGAGTAGATGGAGACAGAGATCAGTAAGGAGTGGATAGAGACATAGATCAGTAAGGAGTGGATGGAGACGGAGATCAGTAAGGAGTAGATGGAGACAGAGCTCAGTAAGGAGTAGATGGAGACAGAGATCAGTAAGGAGTAGATGGAGACAGAGATCAGTAAGGAGTGGATGGAGACAGAGATCAGTGGAGTAGATGGAGACAGAGATCAGTGGAGTAGAAGGAGACAGAGATCAGTGGAGTAGAAGGAGACAGAGATCAGTAAGGAGTGGATGGAGAAAGAGATCAGTAAGGAGTGGATGGAGACGGAGATCAGTAAGGAGTGGATGGAGATGGAGATCAGTAAGGAGTGGATGGAGACGAAGATCAGTAAGGAGTGGATGGAGACAGAGATCAGTGGAGTAGAAGGAGTGGATGGAGACAGAGATCAGTAAGGAGTGGATGGAGACGGAGATCAGTAAGGAGTGGATAGAGACAGAGATCAGTAAGGAGTGGATGGAGACGGAGATCAGTAAGGAGTAGATGGAGACAGAGATCAGTAAGGAGTGGATGGAGACATAGATCAGTGGAGTAGATGGAGACAGAGATCAGTAAGGAGTGGATGGAGACAGAGATCAGTAAGGAGGGGATGGAGACAGAGATCAGTAAGGAGGGGATAGAGACAGAGATCAGTAAGGAGTGGATGGAGACAGAGATAAGTAAGGAGTGGCTGGAGACAGAGATCAGTAAGGAGTGGATGTAGACAGAGATCAGTGGAGTAGAAGGAGACAGAGATCAGTAAGGAGTAGAAGGAGACAGAGATCAGTAAGGAGTGGATGGAGACAGAGATCAGTAAGGAGTAGATGGAGACAGAGATCAGTAAGGAGTGGATGGAGACAGAGATCAGTGGAGTAGATGGAGACAGAGATCAGTAAGGAGTGGATAGAGACATAGATCAGTAAGGAGTGGATGGAGACGGAGATCAGTAAGGAGTAGATGGAGACAGAGCTCAGTAAGGAGTAGATGGAGACAGAGATCAGTAAGGAGTAGATGGAGACAGAGATCAGTAAGGAGTGGATGGAGACAGAGATCAGTGGAGTAGATGGAGACAGAGATCAGTGGAGTAGAAGGAGACAGAGATCAGTGGAGTAGAAGGAGACAGAGATCAGTAAGGAGTGGATGGAGAAAGAGATCAGTAAGGAGTGGATGGAGACGGAGATCAGTAAGGAGTGGATGGAGATGGAGATCAGTAAGGAGTGGATGGAGACGAAGATCAGTAAGGAGTGGATGGAGACAGAGATCAGTGGAGTAGAAGGAGTGGATGGAGACAGAGATCAGTAAGGAGTGGATGGAGACAGCGATCAGTAAGGAGTGGATGGAGACAGAGATCAGTAAGGAGTGGATGTAGACAGCGATCAGTAAGGAGTGGATGGAGACGGAGATCAGTAAGGAGTGGATAGAGACAGAGATCAGTAAGGAGTGGATAGAGACAGAAATCAGTAAGGAGTATATAGAGACAGAAATCAGTAAGGAGTGGATGGAGACGGAGATCAGTAAGGAGTGGATGGAGACAGAGATCAGTAAGGAGTGGATGGAGACAGAGATCAGTAAGGAGTGGATGGAGACAGAGATCAGTGGAGTAGAAGGAGACAGAGATCAGTAAGGAGTGGATGGAGACAGAGATCAGTGGCGTAGAAGGAGACAGAGATCAGTGGAGTAGAAGGAGACAGAGATCAGTGGAGTAGAAGGAGTAGAAGGAGACAGAGATCAGTGGAGTAGAAGGATACAGAGATCAGTAAGGAGTATATAGAGACGGAGATCAGTAAGGAGTGGATGGAGACGGAGATCAGTAAGGAGTAGATGGAGACAGAGATCAGTAAGGAGTGGATGGAGACAGAGATCAGTAAGGAGTGGATGGAGACAGAGATCAGTGGAGTAGAAGGAGACAGAGATCAGTAAGGAGTGGATGGAGACAGAGATCAGTGGCGTAGAAGGAGACAGAGATCAGTGGAGTAGAAGGAGACAGAGATCAGTGGAGTAGAAGGAGTAGAAGGAGACAGAGATCAGTGGAGTAGAAGGATACAGAGATCAGTAAGGAGTATATAGAGACGGAGATCAGTAAGGAGTGGATGGAGACGGAGATCAGTAAGGAGTAGATGGAGACAGAGATCAGTAAGGAGTGGATGGAGACAGAGATCAGTGGAGTAGATGGAGACAGAGATCAGTAAGGAGTGGATGGAGACAGAGATCAGTAAGGAGGGGATAGAGACAGAGATCAGTAAGGAGTGGATGGAGACAGAGATCAGTAAGGAGTGGCTGGAGACAGAGATCAGTAAGGAGTGGATGTAGACAGAGATCAGTGGAGTAGAAGGAGACAGAGATCAGTAAGGAGTAGAAGGAGACAGAGATCAGTAAGGAGTGGATGGAGACAGAGATCAGTAAGGAGTAGATGGAGACAGAGATCAGTAAGGAGTGGATGGAGACAGAGATCAGTGGAGTAGATGGAGACAGAGATCAGTAAGGAGTGGATAGAGACATAGATCAGTAAGGAGTGGATGGAGACGGAGATCAGTAAGGAGTAGATGGAGACAGAGCTCAGTAAGGTGTAGATGGAGACAGAGATCAGTAAGGAGTAGATGGAGACAGAGATCAGTAAGGAGTGGATGGAGACAGAGATCAGTGGAGTAGATGGAGACAGAGATCAGTAAGGAGTGGATGGAGACAGAGATCAGTAAGGAGTGGATGGAGACAGAGATCAGTAAGGAGTGGATGGAGACAGAGATCAGTAAGGAGTGGATGGAGACAGAGCTCAGTAAGGAGAAGATGGAGACAGAGATCAGTAAGGAGTGGATAGAGACAGAGATCAGTAAGGAGAGGATAGAGACAGAGATCATTGGAGTAGAAGGAGACAGAGATCAGTGGAGTAGAAGGAGACAGAGATCAGTGGAGTAGAAGGAGACAGAGATCAGTGGAGTAGAAGGAGTGGATGGAGACAGAGATCAGTGGAGTAGAAGGAGACAGAGATCAGTGGAGTAGAAGGAGACAGAGATCAGTGGAGTAGAAGGAGACAGAGATCAGTGGAGTAGAAGGAGACAGAGATCAGTGGAGTAGATGGAGACAGAGATCAGTAAGGAGTGGATAGAGACAGAGATCAGTAAGGAGTGGATGGAGACAGAGATCAGTAAGGAGAGGATGGAGACAGAGATCAGTAAGGAGTGGATAGAGACAGAGATCAGTAAGGAGTGGATGGAGACAGAGATCAGTAAGGAGTGGATAGAGACAGAGATCAGTAAGGAGTGGATGGAGACAGAGATCAGTAAGAGTGGATGGAGACAGAGATCAGTAAGGAGTGGATAGAGACAGAGATCAGTAAGGAGTGGATGGAGACAGAGATCAGTGGAGTAGAAGGAGACAGAGATCAGTGGAGTAGAAGGAGACAGAGATCAGTGGAGTAGAAGGAGACAGAGATCAGTGGAGTAGAAGGAGACAGAGATCAGTGGAGTAGATGGAGACAGAGATCAGTAAGGAGTGGATAGAGACAGAGATCAGTAAGGAGTGGATGGAGACAGAGATCAGTGGAGTAGAAGGAGACAGAGATCAGTGGAGTAGAAGGAGACAGAGATCAGTGGAGTAGATGGAGACAGAGATCAGTAAGGAGTGGATAGAGACAGAGATCAGTAAGGAGTAGGAGACAGAGATCAGTAAGGAGTGGATGGAGACAGAGATCAGTAAGGAGTGGATAGAGACAGAGATCAGTAAGGAGTGGATGGAGACAGAGATCAGTAAGGAGTGGATGGAGACAGAGATCAGTAAGGAGTGGATGTAGACAGAGATCAGTAAGGAGGGGATAGAGACAGAGATCAGTAAGGAGTGGATGGCGACAGAGATCAGTAAGGAGTGGATGGAGACAGAGATCAGTAAGGAGTGGATAGAGACAGAGATCAGTAAGGAGTGGATAGAGACAGAGATCAGTAAGGAGTGGATGGAGACAGAGATCAGTGGAGTAGAAGAAGACAGAGATCAGTGGAGTAGAAGGAGACAGAGATCAGTGGAGTAGATGGAGACAGAGATCAGTGGAGTAGAAGGAGACAGAGATCAGTGGAGTAGAAGGAGACAGAGATCAGTGGAGTAGAAGGAGACAGAGATCAGTGGAGTAGATGGAGACAGAGATCAGTAAGGAGAGGATGGAGACAGAGATCATTAAGGAGTGGATGGAGACAGAGATCAGTAAGGAGTGGATGGAGACAGAGATCAGTAAGGAGTGGATGGAGACAGAGATCAGTAAGGAATGGATGGAGACAGAGATCAGTAAGGAGTGGATAGAGACAGAGATCAGTAAGGAGTGGATAGAGACAGAGATCAGTAAGGAGTGGATGGAGACAGAGATCAGTGGAGTAGAAGGATACAGAGATCAGTGGAGTAGAAGGAGACAGAGATCAGTGGAGTAGATGGAGACAGAGATCAGTAAGGAGAGGATGGAGACAGAGATCATTAAGGAGTGGATGGAGATAGAGATCAGTAAGGAGTGGATGGAGACAGAGATCAGTAAGGAGTGGATAGAGACAGAGATCAGTAAGGAGTGGATAGAGACAGAGATCAGTAAGGAGTAGATGGAGACAGAGATCAGTAAGGAGTGGATTGAGACAGAGATCAGTAAGGAGTGGATAGAGACAGAGATCAGTAAGGAGTGGATGGAGACAGAGATCAGTGGAGTAGAAGGATACAGAGATCAGTAAGGAGTAGAAGGATACAGAGATCAGTGGAGTAGAAGGATACAGAGATCAGTGGAGTAGAAGGAGACAGAGATCAGTGGAGTAGAAGGATACAGAGATCAGTGGAGTAGAAGGAGACAGAGATCAGTGGAGTAGAAGGAGACAGAGATCAGTGGAGTAGAAGGAGACAGAGATCAGTGGAGTAGAAGGAGACCGAGATCAGTGGAGTAGAAGGATACAGAGATCAGTGGAGTAGAAGGAGACAGAGATCAGTGGAGTAGAAGGAGACAGAGATCAGTGGAGTAGAAGGAGACAGAGATCAGTGGAGTAGAAGGAGACAGAGATCACTGGAGTAGAAGGAGACAAAGATCAGTGGAGTAGAAGGAGACAGAGATCAGTGGAGTAGACGGAGACAGAGATCAGTGGAGTAGAAGGAGTGGAAGTTGTCAGTTTGACCACACACTGTTTATCAGTAATTTGTGGCGCCCAAATATACAAATGACAGTTGGAACTCCACAGTAGAAAATATGTGATTCTTGTTGCTAGGCTACCAGTTACAGTGATTTTATCTTCCAGTTTTCCAGAGATGATACAACAACGATAGCTGGTGTCTGAAAGAATGACATGGATTTAATATTTGTTAAATTATTGAGCATTTCCTCAAAAACCAAATGGCATCAGAAAGCTTATGAAGATCCTGATATGGACCTCAGTCAAGAGCATATTGCATAGTATGTGCTGAGACAATATACTCTGTAGGCCTACTGTCAGTATTTCTCATCATATAGAGAAAATAAGATGTCCACAGAGGCCGATCTCAGGAAATCAAATGAGTCAATATCCCGCCATACCATGTATGATATCCGGGGGGAAATATGGATTTAAGTTTTGTCAAATTATTGAGCATTTGCTGAAAACTCAATAAAAAATCATTTCAAGATCCGGATATAGACCTCTGGAATCAGTATAGTTTATTATCTTGAATGTGCTGAGAAAACACAGATATACGACGTATACAGTCAGTATTAGTGGACACGAAGTGAGGAAATGGGATGTCACATATCACAGGATGTGGAATGAGTCCACATCAGGCCGTAGGATGTCACATATCACAGGATGTGGAATGAGTCCACATCAGGCCGTAGGATGTCACATGTCACAGGATGTGGAATGAGTCCACATCAGGCCGTAGGATGTCACATATCACAGGATGTGGAATGAGTCCACATCAGGCCGTAGGATGTCACATATCACAGGATGTGGAATGAGTCCACATCAGGCCGTAGGATGTCACATATCACAGGATGTTGAATGAGTCCACATCAGGCCGTAGGATGTCACATATCACAGGATGTTGAATGAGTCCACATCAGGCCGTAGGAAATGTCCATGTGTCTCATTCAGAGAAATCACAATATCATATGTCTAAAAGACATATCTGGAAACTCCATTTGTCAGGATTTGATGCAAATCCACAAAACTCCAAATAGCCTTGGACGTGGTCTGTGTTCTCTGGAATATCAAACACATGTCAGGTAAAGATGTCCCCTGATATGGACCCTTTTCACCCAGTGGGTGTGTTTGCTGTGTTTATTTGTGATACCTGTGTATGTGTGTGTGTGTGTGTGTGTGTGTGTGTGTGTGTGTGTGTGTGTGTGTGTGTGTGTGTGTGTGTGTGTGTGTGTGTGTGTGTGTGTGTGTGTGTGTGTGTGTGTGTGTGTCTGTGGGTGTGTGTGTGTGTGTAGAGTGTTCCACAGGGTAATAGAAGGTGGCAGGTAGAAAGGTGATGGATTGCCTGATTAGAGGTCTGGCAGTGCTGCTCCTCACAGATGGGCCGTTAGCTCCGGACAGCTGCCCTCAACACACACACACTCTCTGTGCCATCACACACACACACACACTCTGTGCCATCACACACACACAGACCCCACTGCTACAAACATGGTGTCTTCCAATACACCCGTTCACACGAACGGGCAATTTGGGACAGGCACTACATAGCCAGCCCGATTGCCGTAGCTCGGGTCCTTATTCCAGCATCCCCGGAAGCTACAGAGATGGAGAGAGAGGAACAGAAACAAACGTTAATCCATAACATTGATAATAAACATCACTTAAATGAAACATGAAAGCCTGTCTGTTTTATACCAAAGTGTTCTTGAATGGAGGGAAGAACAATGTGTGGAATGTCCCGCCACATCGCTAACATGGCTGAAAACAGAGCAGGGAGGAGGAGATGAGTTTGTGTGTGTGTTTACCAAATGCTGTCCGCAGTCAGTGACAGTCTCTCTCTCTCTCTCTCTCTCTCTCTCTCTCTCTCTCTCTCTCTCTCTCTCTCTAATTCAATGGCCCTCTTGTCCCAGCTGGATCTGGCCTTGCTCATATTTCCACCTGCCAATGGAAATACAGGACCATCCAAATGTCAGTCAAAATAACCAGACATTCAACAATAAGCATACAGTAGAGGACATGTGCAGGTTGATTGGTCTGTCAGACACTGTCCCTCATCTTATGGCAGGCAGCAATGTAGTGCGCTGCCAACCTACAGCTCTCTGCGTCCTCCTTCAACAGGACGGGTAGACTATCCTCATCAGAGAGGTCTTTGAAACCTTGAATAAGGGTTTCATATTTGTGGAAATGACACTCTCTAATTGTTTGATATTTTTGACATTTTGTCAGGAAATGCAGCTCCGTCTCAGGTTCTGCTGTTGTGAAGTGGTTGCACAGCCTTTCCTCTACAGGGAGCCAGGTTCTGCTGTGGTGCAGTGGTTGCACAGCCTTTCCTCTACAGGGAGCCAGGTTTTCCTGTGTCTACCCTTCTCAATGGCAAGGCTGTGCTCCCTGAGCCTGTACATTGTCAAGGTTTTTCTAAGGTTTTGATCAGTAACCATGGTAAAATAGTTAGCCACAGTGTACTGTCGATTTAGGGCCAGATAGCACTGCATTGTGCTTTGTATTTGTGTTTCCCAATAAGTAATGTAGTTTTGTTTTGACTGTGTTGTAATTTGGTTTATTCTGACTGATTGGATGTTCTGGTCCTGAGGCTTCAGTGTGTTAGTAGAACATGTGTGTGAAATCAGGACCAGCTGGATGAGGGGACTGAGGCTTCAGTATGTTAGTAGAACAGGTTTGTGAATTCAGGACCAGCTGGATGAGGGGACTGAGGCTTCAGTTTGTTAGTAGAACAGGTTTGTGAATTCAGGACCAGCTGGAAGAGGGGACTGAGGCTTCAGTATGTTAGTAGAACAGGTTTGTGAATTCAGGACCAGCTGGATGAGGGGACTGAGGCTTCAGTATGTTAGTAGAACAGGTTTGTGAACTCAGGACCAGCTGGAAGAGGGGACTGAGGCTTCAGTGTGTTAGTAGAACAGGTTTGTGAACTCAGGACCAGCTGGATGAGGGGACTCTTCTTTGCTCAGCTCTTGGCATTGCAGGGCTTGGTAGTGATATGAGAGGGGGTCACTGTATTTTAGATGTTTCCAAAACTTAATTGCTCTTTTTTGAGTTTTTATTATTAGTGGATATTGGTCTAATTCTGCCCTGCAAGCATTGTTTGTAGTTTTCCTCTGGACATGTAGGAGAATCTTACAGAACTCTGCATGCAGGGTTTCAATGGGGTGTTTGTCCCATTTGTAGAAATCTTGTTTGGCAAGTGGACCCCACACCTCGCTGCCATAAAGTGCAATTGGTTCAATGACACATTCAATTAGTTTGAGCCAAATTTTCAATTTGAATTTGAATGAGTTTTTTAATGGCGTAGAATGCCCTGCGTGCTTTCTCTCTCAGTTCATTCACTGCATCATTACGGTGTTGTAACGGCTGTTGGAAGGAGAGGACCAAGCTGCAGCGTGTTATGTGTCCATATTTATTAAAGGAGCACAGCAATAACAAAAATAACAACGTGCACGACCGAAACAGTTCTGGCTGGTGCAGACACACAACAGAAAACAACTACCCACAACTCAAGGGCGAAACCAGGCTGCCTAAGTATGGTTCTCAATCAGAGACAACAATTGACAGCTGCCATACCAGGCCAAACACATAGAAATACAGACATAGAACAAAACATAGAATACCCACCCACATCACACCCTGACCAAACTAAAAATAGAAACATACAAAGCCATCTACGGTCAGGGCATGACAGATGTCCAGTCTAGCTTATTTTTAAACCTAAGTAATTGTAGTGTGTGCAGTACTCTATATATTTTGTACCAATTGAGAACTTTGGTCTAATTCCCTGAGATCTGGATCTTCTCTGGAAAATTCTTATTTGAGTCTTTTTGGGGTTTACTGCCAGGGCCCAGGTCTGGCAGTACTGCTCTAGCAGGTCCAGGCTCTGCTGTAGGTCATGTGCTGTGGGGGTTTACTGCCAGGGCCCAGGTCTGGCAGTACTGCTCTAGCAGGTCCAGGCTCTGCTGTAGGCCATGTGCTGTGGGGGTTTACTGCCAGGGCCCAGGTCTGGCAGTACTGCTCTAGCAGGTCCAGGCTCTGCTGTAGGCCATGTGCTGTGGGTGACAGCAGGCATAGGTCATCTGCAAAAGAGTAGACATTTAACCTCTGAATTGTGGAGACTAACACCAGGGGCTGAGGATTTTTCTAGAATAGTGTCCAATTCGTTCATGTAAATATTAATGAGTGCAGGGCTCAGATTACAACCCTGGTGAAGGACCCGCCCCTGTTTAAAGAAGCATTTCCTTTTCTGATCCATTTTGATGCTGCACGTATTGCCAGTATACATTGATGTAATGATGTCATATGTTTTACCCCCTACACCACTTCCCATAACTTTGTAGAACAGTCCTGTAGGCCAAATAGAATCAGATGTAGAACAGTCATGTATTCCAAATAGAATCAGATGTAGAACAGTCCTGTAGGCCAAATAGAATCAGATGTAGAACAGTCCTGTAGGCCAAATAGAATCAGATGTAGAACAGTCCTGTAGGCCAAATAGAATCAGATGTAGAACAGTCCTGTAGGCCAAATAGAATCAGATGTAGAACAGTCCTGTAGGCCAAATAGAATCAGATGTAGAACAGTCCTGAATGCCAAATAGAATCAGATGTAGAACAGTCCTGTAGGCCAAATAGAATCAGATGTAGAACAGTCCTGTAGGCCAAATAGAATCAGATGTAGAACAGTCCTGTAGGCCAAATAGAATCAGATGTAGAACAGTCCTGTATTCCAAATAGAATCAGATGTAGAACAGTCCTGTATTCCAAATAGAATCAGATGTAGAACAGTCCTGTATTCCAAATAGAATCAGATGTAGAACAGTCCTGTAGGCCAAATAGAATCAGATGTAGAACAGTCCTGTATTCCAAATAGAATCAGATGTAGAACAGTCCTGTATTCCAAATAGATTCAGATGTAGAACAGTCCTGTAGGCCAAATAGAATCAGATGTAGAACAGTCCTGTATTCCAAATAGAATCAGATGTAGAACAGTCCTGTATTCCAAATAGCATCAGATGTAGAACAGTCCTGTATTCCAAATAGAATCAGATGTAGAACAGTCCTGTATTCCAAATAGAATCAGATGTAGAACAGTCCTGTAGGCCAAATAGAATCAGATGTAGAACAGTCCTGTAGGCCAAATAGAATCAGATGTAGAACAGTCCTGTAGGCCAAATAGAATCAGATGTAGAACAGTCCTGGAGGCCAAATAGAATCAGATGTAGAACAGTCCTGTATTCCAAATAGAATCAGATGTAGAACAGTCCTGTATTCCAAATAGATTCAGATGTAGAACAGTCCTGTAGGCCAAATAGAATCAGATGTAGAACAGTCCTGTAGGCCAAATAGAATCAGATGTAGAACAGTCCTGTAGGCCAAATAGAATCAGATGTAGAACAGTCCTGTAGGCCAAATAGAATCAGATGTAGAACAGTCCTGTATTCCAAATAGAATCAGATGTAGAACAGTTCTATATGCCAAATAGAATCAGATGTAGAACAGTCCTGTAGGCCAAATAGAATCAGATGTAGAACAGTCCTGTAGGCCAAATAGAATCAGATGTAGAACAGTCCTGTATTCCAAATAGAATCAGATGTAGAACAGTCCTGTAGGCCAAATAGAATCAGATGTAGAACAGTCCTGTATTCCAAATAGAATCAGATGTAGAACAGTCCTGTAGGCCAAATAGAATCAGATGTAGAACAGTCCTGTAGGCCAAATAGAATCAGATGTAGAACAGTCCTGTATTCCAAATAGAATCAGATGTAGAACAGTCCTGTAGGCCAAATAGAATCAGATGTAGAACAGTCCTGTAGGCCAAATAGAGTCAGATGTAGAACAGTCCTGTATTCCAAATAGAATCAGATGTAGAACAGTCCTGTATTCCAAATAGAATCAGATGTAGAACAGTCCTGTAGGCCAAATAGAATCAGATGTAGAACAGTCCTGTAGGCCAAATAGAATCAGATGTAGAACAGTCCTGTAGGCCAAATAGAATCAGATGTAGAACAGTCCTGGAGGCCAAATAGAATCAGATGTAGAACAGTCCTGTATTCCAAATAGAATCAGATGTAGAACAGTCCTGTATTCCAAATAGAATCAGATGTAGAACAGTCCTGTATTCCAAATAGAATCAGATGTAGAACAGTCCTGTAGGCCAAATAGAATCAGATGTAGAATAGTCCTGTAGGCCAAATAGAATCAGATGTAGAACAGTCCTGTAGGCCAAATAGAATCAGATGTAGAACAGTCCTGTAGGCCAAATAGAATCAGATGTAGAACAGTCCTGTAGGCCAAATAGAATCAGATGTAGAACAGTCCTGTATTCCAAATAGAATCAGATGTAGAACAGTCCTGTAGGCCAAATAGAATCAGATGTAGAACAGTCCTGTAGGCCAAATAGAATCAGATGCTTTTTGGAAGTCGATAAATCAAGCGTACATGTTGTTATTATTTTGATGGACTTGTTTATCTATCAGGGTTTGTAGGGTGTTTTGGTATCAATCCAATTAGGCTTTTACTCAAGACATTGTGCTTATTAAGGAAGTTTAGAACTCTTACATTTATAATACTACAGAAAACCTTCCCCAGGTTACTGTTCACACAAATGCCTCTGTAATTGTTAGGGTCAAATTTGTCTCCGTTCTTAAAGATTGGGGTTATGAGTCCTTAATTCCAGATGTCAGGGAAATAAAACAGTTTTAATATAGCCTATTGACATTTTGGACTAGTGAGTTTGAGCATCTCATTTAGGATGCCATCAGGTCTGCATGCTTTTTAAATTTGAGAGCCTGAAGTTTCTTATAGAGCTCCTGGTCAGTAATAGTTTAGTGTCTTATAGAGCTCCTGGTCAGTAATAGTTTAGTTTCTTATAGAGCTCCTGGTCAGTAATAGTTTAGTTTCTTATAGAGCTCCTGGTCAGTAATAGTTTAGTGTCTTATAGAGCTCCTGGTCAGTAATAGTTTAGTTTCTTATAGAGCTCCTGGTCAGTAATAGTTTAGTGTCTTATAGAGCTCCTGGTCAGTAATAGTTTAGTGTCTTATAGAGCTCCTGGTCAGTAATAGTTTAGTTTCTTATAGAGCTCCTGGTCAGTAATAGTTTAGTGTCTTATAGAGCTCCTGGTCAGTAATAGTTTAGTGTCTTATAGAGCTCCTGGTCAGTAATAGTTTAGTGTCTTATAGAGCTCCTGGTCAGTAATAGTTTAGTGTCTTATAGAGCTCCTGGTCAGTAATAGTTTAGTGTCTTATAGAGCTCCTGGTCAGTAATAGTTTAGTTTCTTATAGAGCTCCTGGTCAGTAATAGTTTAGTTTCTTATAGAGCTCCTGGTCAGTAATAGTTTAGTGTCTTATAGAGCTCCTGGTCAGTAATAGTTTAGTTTCTTATAGAGCTCCTGGTCAGTAATAGTTTTAGTTTCTTATAGAGCTCCTGGTCAGTAATAGTTTAGTTTCTTATAGAGCTCCTGGTCAGTAATAGTTTAGTGTCTTATAGAGCTCCTGGTCAGTAATAGTTTAGTGTCTTATAGAGCTCCTGGTCAGTAATAGTTTAGTGTCTTATAGAGCTCCTGGTCAGTAATAGTTTAGTTTCTTATAGAGCACCTGGTCAGTAATAGTTTAGTGTCTTATAGAGCTCCTGGTCAGTAATAGTTTAGTTTCTTATAGAGCTCCTGGTCAGTAATAGTTTAGTTTCTTATAGAGCTCCTGGTCAGTAATAGTTTAGTGTCTTATAGAGCTCCTGGTCAGTAATAGTTTAGTGTCTTATAGAGCTCCTGGTCAGTAATAGTTTAGTGTCTTATAGAGCTCCTGGTCAGTAATAGTTTAGTTTCTTATAGAGCTCCTGGTCAGTAATAGATTAGTGTCTTATAGAGCTCCTGGTCAGTAATAGTTTAGTTTCTTATAGAGCTCCTGGTCAGTAATAGTTTAGTGTCTTATAGAGCTCCTGGTCAGTAATAGTTTAGTTTCTTATACAGCTCCTGGTCAGTAATAGTTTAGTGTCTTATAGAGCTCCTGGTCAGTAATAGTTTAGTGTCTTATAGAGCTCCTGGTCAGTAATAGTTTAGTGTCTTATAGAGCTCCTGGTCAGTAATAGTTTAGTGTCTTATAGAGCTCCTGGTCAGTAATAGTTTAGTGTCTTATAGAGCTCCTGGTCAGTAATAGTTTAGTTTCTTATAGAGCTCCTGGTCAGTAATAATTTAGTGTCTTATAGAGCTCCTGGTCAGTAATAGTTTAGTTTCTTATAGAGCTCCTGGTCAGTAATAGTTTAGTTTCTTATAGAGCTCCTGGTCAGTAATAGTTTAGTGTCTTATAGAGCTCCTGGTCAGTAATAGTTGAGTGTCTTATAGAGCTCCTGGTCAGTAATAGTTTAGTTTCTTATAGAGCTCCTGGTCAGTTATAGTTTAGTGTCTTATAGAGCTCCTGGTCAGTAATAGTTTAGTTTCTTATAGAGCTCCTGGTCAGTAATAGTTTAGTTTCTTATACAGCTCCTGGTCAGTAATAGTTTAGTGTCTTATAGAGCTCCTGGTCAGTAATAGTTTAGTTTCTTATAGAGCTCCTGGTCAGTAATAGTTTAGTGTCTTATAGAGCTCCTGGTCAGTAATAGTTTAGTTTCTTATACAGCTCCTGGTCAGTAATAGTTTAGTTTCTTATACAGCTCCTGGTCAGTAATAGTTTAGTGTCTTATAGAGCTCCTGGTCAGTAATAGTTTAGTTTCTTATAGAGCTCCTGGTCAGTAATAGTTTAGTGTCTTATAGAGCTCCTGGTCAGTAATAGTTTAGTTTCTTATAGAGCTCCTGGTCAGTAATAGTTTAGTTTCTTATACAGCTCCTGGTCAGTAATAGTTTAGTGTCTTATAGAGCTCCTGGTCAGTAATATTTTAGTTTCTTATAGAGCTCCTGGTCAGTAATAGTTTAGTGTCTTATAGAGCTCCTGGTCAGTAATAGTTTAGTGTCTTATAGAGCTCCTGGTCAGTAATAGTTTAGTGTCTTATAGAGCTCCTGGTCAGTAATAGTTTAGTTTCTTATAGAGCTCCTGGTCAGTAATAGTTTAGTGTCTTATAGAGCTCCTGGTCAGTAATAGTTTAGTGTCTTATAGAGCTCCTGGTCAGTAATAGTTTAGTGTCTTATAGAGCTCCTGGTCAGTAATAGTTTAGTTTCTTATAGAGCTCCTGGTCAGTAATAGTTTAGTGTCTTATAGAGCTCCTGGTCAGTAATAGTTTAGTTTCTTATAGAGCTCCTGGTCAGTAATAGTTTAGTTTCTTATAGAGCTCCTGGTCAGTAATAGTTTAGTTTCTTATAGAGCTCCTGGTCAGTAATAGTTTAGTGTCTTATAGAGCTCCTGGTCAGTAATAGTTGAGTGTCTTATAGAGCTCCTGGTCAGTAATAGTTTAGTTTCTTATAGAGCTCCTGGTCAGTTATAGTTTAGTGTCTTATAGAGCTCCTGGTCAGTAATAGTTTAGTTTCTTATAGAGCTCCTGGTCAGTAATAGTTTAGTGTCTTATAGAGCTCCTGGTCAGTAATAGTTTAGTTTCTTATACAGCTCCTGGTCAGTAATAGTTTAGTGTCTTATAGAGCTCCTGGTCAGTAATAGTTTAGTTTCTTATAGAGCTCCTGGTCAGTAATAGTTTAGTGTCTTATAGAGCTCCTGGTCAGTAATAGTTTAGTTTCTTATACAGCTCCTGGTCAGTAATAGTTTAGTTTCTTATACAGCTCCTGGTCAGTAATAGTTTAGTGTCTTATAGAGCTCCTGGTCAGTAATAGTTTAGTTTCTTATAGAGCTCCTGGTCAGTAATAGTTTAGTGTCTTATAGAGCTCCTGGTCAGTAATAGTTTAGTTTCTTATAGAGCTCCTGGTCAGTAATAGTTTAGTGTCTTATAGAGCTCCTGGTCAGTAATAGTTTAGTGTCTTATAGAGCTCCTGGTCAGTAATAGTTTAGTGTCTTATAGAGCTCCTGGTCAGTAATAGTTTAGTTTCTTATAGAGCTCCTGGTCAGTAATAGTTTAGTGTCTTATAGAGCTCCTGGTCAGTAATAGTTTAGTGTCTTATAGAGCTCCTGGTCAGTAATAGTTTAGTTTCTTATAGAGCTCCTGGTCAGTAATAGTTTAGTGTCTTATAGAGCTCCTGGTCAGTAATAGTTTAGTGTCTTATAGAGCTCCTGGTCAGTAATAGTTTAGTTTCTTATAGAGCTCCTGGTCAGTAATAGTTTAGTGTCTTATAGAGCTCCTGGTCAGTAATAGTTTAGTGTCTTATAGAGCTCCTGGTCAGTAATAGTTTAGTGTCTTATAGAGCTCCTGGTCAGTAATAGTTTAGTGTCTTATAGAGCTCCTGGTCAGTAATAGTTTAGTGTCTTATAGAGCTCCTGGTCAGTAATAGTTTAGTGTCTTATAGAGCTCCTGGTCAGTAATAGTTTAGTGTCTTATAGAGCTCCTGGTCAGTAATAGTTTAGTGTCTTATAGAGCTCCTGGTCAGTAATAGTTTAGTGTCTTATAGAGCTCCTGGTCAGTAATTGGGGAGTCCAATGGATTTTGATTGTCCTTTATAGCTTTTTCTAATCCATTCAACTTCTCATGAATGTGACGTTGTTCTGTGTTTGTGTCCATATGAACGGTGTTGTAGAGTGTTTTAAATGGGTTGTCCATATGTCACCATTTTGTATCGCTAATTCCTCTTGTTTAGATTTTTTTGTAGCTTTTCTGTTGTTGGCAGAAGTTGTGTGTGTTTATGGACTCCTCAATTAGTGTCAGCTGCTTGCTGTTGTACTGTGATTCTTTGGTTCTGAGTGTGAGTTTATAGAGTTTTAAAGTCTCACAGTAATGAAGGCGTAATTCACCATTATTTGGGTCTCTGTGCTTTTGGTTGGATAGTGTTTTTCCTTATAATTTTACAATCTGCATCAAACCAGTTGTCATTTGTGGTCTCTTTTAAAATTCTTATCATTTTCAGTTGTGCTTCTTTTGTAATTTGTCTGAATATATAGTTGCTGTTTTTACTGTTAGATTGAAGCCTTCTTCACTGTGAGTGAATGTGGTATCCAGAAAGTTTTCTAAGAGTGTTTGGATATTTTGGTTCCAGGTTGCTTTCTGGTATTCTTCTGTGTTGTTTTGGGACCATCTGTATGAATGTGTTATACAGCTGACTGGGCTGTGAATCTGTGGTTGTTTCCATGTCTGTTCCTTTGAGGAACAACGTGATTTGGCTGTGATCAGACAGAGGTGTTAGTGGCTTGACAGTGAATGAGCTGAGAGAGGAAGGGTCAATGTCTGTGATCATATAGTCTACTGTGCTGTGGCCAAGAGGGGAGCAATAGGTGGATCTCCCCAGAGCCCCTCCATAACCTACCATTGACAAATTACAGACCCTGGCTTCGACAGAGCTGCAACAGATCCCAGATCTGTTTCCTCTCAGATGAGCACGTTTCCCTGGGCCTGGAAATGACATGTCTCTTCCTCAAGGGTGGGGAAGATCTCCTCTGAGTAATATGGGGACTCTGAGGGAGGGATATCTATTGCGCAAAGGAACATATATTTTTGTCAGTACTCTCTCTCTCTCTCTCCCTCCCCATCTCTCTTTCTCTCTATCTCCCTCCACCATCTCTTCTTCTCTCCCTCTCTATCTCTCTAAGTCCCTGGTCTGTTGTGCTGCTCGTTAGTCAGTGTAATTACTGGGGAAGGGAAACAGATGAGGGCATTTACGTGCAAGGATGTTTACACACTCTAGACAGACAGACACACTGCCTGTATCACTGTGTAGGGATTAGTGACACACACTCATATGGAAGTCACCACAGACACACACACACACACATATGGAAATCACCACAGGTGCACTCACACACACACACACACGCATATATGGTTTGCGCACACATGTTACTTACACACACGCACACACACACACACACCGTGAACTTTATCCACCTGCAGAGTGAACACATGACAGGCTTAAAGGATCACCTGTACTAGTAATCATAACGAGCTGTAATCAAGACAAATCTAGATGAAAACATCATGAATTACACTAACCTTTACTGTTGACTCAGTGTTCCATTACTGAATTTCCCTTTAACCTCATGGCCCCACACGTCCCTCTAGGGGTACCCTCCCCCACTGCTCAACTGACTCAGTGTTCCATTACTGAATTTCCCTTTAACCTCATGGCCCCACACCTTCCCCTACAGACACACATCTTCCCCTACAGACACACACATTCCCCTACTGACATCTTCACCTACAGACAAACACCTTAACCTACAGACACACACCTTCCCCTACAGACACACACCTTCACCCACAGACAGACACCTTCCCCTACAGACACCTTCCCCTACAGACACACACCTTCCCTTACAGGCACACACCTTCCCCTTCAGAGACACATCTTCACCTACAGACACACACCTTCACCCACAGACAGACACATTCCCCTACAGAGAGACACCTTCCCCTACAGACACACAGACAGACACCTTCCCTTACAGACAGACACCTTCCCCTTCAGAGATACACCTTCCCCTACAGAGACACACCTTCCCCTTCAGAGACACACCTTCCCCTTCAAACATACACCTTCCCCTTCCGACAGACACCTTCCCCCACAGACACACACCTTCCCCTACAGACACCCTCCCCTACAGACACCTATCCCTACAGACACCTTCCCCTACAGACATCTTCCTCTACAGACACACCTTTTCCTACAGACAGACACCTTCCCCTACAGACACACACCTTCCCCTACAGACATCTTCACCTACAGACAGACACATTAACCTACAGACACACACCTTCCCCTACAGACACACACCTTCCCCTATAGACACACACCTTCCCCACAGACAGACACCTTCCCCTTCCGACAGACACCTTTCCCTACAGACATCGTCACCTACAGACAGACACCTTCCCCTACAGACACACATTTTCCCCTACAGACACACACCTTCCCCTACAGACATCTTCACCTACAGAAAGACACCTTCCCCTACAGACACACATCTTCCCCTACAGACACACACATTCCCCTACTGACATCTTCACCTACAGACAAACACCTTAACCTACAGACACACACCTTCCCCTACAGACACACACCTTCACCCACAGACAGACACCTTCCCCTACAGACACCTTCCTCTACAGACACACACCTTCCCTTACAGACACACACCTTCCGCTACAGACACACACCTTCCCTTACAGACACACACGTTCCCCTTCAGAGACACATTTTCACCTACAGACACGCACCTTCACCCACAGACAGACACCTTCCCCTACAGACACCTTCCTCTACAGACACACACCTTCACCCACAGACAGACACCTTCCCCTACAGACACCTTCCTCTACAGACACACACCTTCCCTTACAGACACACACCTTCCCCTACAGACATACAGACACACACCTTCCCCTACAGACAGACACCTTCCCCTACAGACAGACACCTTCCCTTACAGACAGACACCTTCCCCTTCAGAGATACACCTTCCCCTACAGAGACACACCTTCCCCTTCAGAGACACACCTTCCCCTTCAAACATACACCTTCCCCTTCCGACAGACACCTTCCCCCACAGACACACACCTTCCCCTACAGACACACTCCCCTACAGACACCTCCCCTACAGACACCTTCCCCTACAGACATCTTCCCCTACAGACACACCTTTTCCTACAGACATCTTCACCTACAGACAGACACATTAACCTACAGACACACACCTTCCCCTACAGACACACCCCTTCCCCTACAGACATACACCTTCCCCCACAGACAGACACCTTCCCCTACAGACAAACACCTTCCCCTACAGACAGACACCTTCCCCTACAGACACCTTCCCCTACAGACACCTTCCTCTACAGACACCTTCCCCTACAGACACACATCTTCCCTTACAGAGACACACCTTCCCCTACAGACACCTTCCCCTACAGACACACACCTTCCCCTTCAGAGACACACCTTCACCTACAGACACACACGTTCCTCTACAGACATCTTCCCCTACAGACACCTTCCCCTAACAGACACCTTCCCCTACAGACACACACCTTCCCCTACAGACATCTTCCTCTACAGACACCTTCCCTACAGACACCTTCCCCTACAGACACACACCTTCCCTTACAGACACACACCTTCCCCTACAGATACACACCTTCCCCTACAGACACCTTCCCCTACAGACACCTTCCTCTACTGACACCTTCCCCTACAGAGATACACCTCCCCTACAGACCTTCCCCTACAGACACCTACAGACAGACACCTCCCCTACAGACACCTACAGACAGACACCTTCCCCTACAGACACCTACATACAGACACCTTCCCCTACAGACACCTACAGACAGGCAACCTTCCCCTACAGACACCTACAGACAGACACCTACAGACAGACACCTTCCCTATAGACACCTACAGACAGACACCTACAGACATACACCTACAGGCAGACACCTACAGACAGACACCTAGACAGACACCTTCCCCTACAGACACCTACAGACAGACACCTTCCCCTACAGATGTTGTTAATGTATAGATCTAGCCATGCTATCAAAAACAAATGTTTGTAACTGAAATAATAGCCTCGCACACGCACACACACACACACACACACACACACACGCAAGCACACACACACCACACCACACACACACACACACACCACACACACACACGCACGCACGCATGCACGCACACACACACACACACACCACACCCACACACACACACACACACACACACACACACACACACACACACACACACACACACACACACACACACACACACACACACACACACACACACACACACACACACCACACACATAGATAGATGTGGATATGATGAATGTTCTGGTTCCCCGTGCATGTCATTAGCATACTACCACACTAGGGGGTACCACACTGGACATGCTCTGATGACCACACATGCCCCCCCCTCGTCTTCTCAAGGTGACTGGGACACAAAGAGGGGGGAAGGGGAGGTGGAGGTGGGGAATGGGCGGTGGAGCTGGGCAGGGGCAGAGTCACTACACTGTAGAGAGCCCACCTCCTTTCCTTTCCTACCATACCTCTCTCTCTCTCTCTCTCTCTCTCTCTCTCTCTCTCTCTCTCTCTCTCTCTCTCTCTCTCTCCCAAATGTAAAAAATGTAAGGTAATTGAGTTTATATGTACATGTAGGTAGCGTTAGTAAAGTTACTATGCATAGATAATAACAGAGACTAGCAGCAGTGTAAAAGAGGCAGAGTAGTTGCCATACCAGGCAGTGATGCAACCAGTCAGGATGCTCTTGATGTTTCAGCTGTAAAACATTTTGAGGATCTGAGGACCCATGCCAAATCTTTTCAGTCTCCTGAGGGGGAATAGGTTTTGTCGTGCCCTCTTCACGACTGTCTTGGTGTGTTTGGACCATGTTAGTTTGGGTTAGGGTTATCATCATGGGTTCCAGTCTACAGTAGTGCACTACTTTATATAGAGAATAGGGTGGGTTAGGGTTATCATCATGGGTTCCAGTCTACAGTAGTGCACTACTTTATATAGCGAATAGGGTGCCATTTGAGATGTTGACATTGTCTTGGCCTGTCTTCAGTGTATGGGAGTTACTTGGTCTGTCTCTGTCTCTGGTCTGTCTCTATCTCTGGTCTGTCTCTATCTCTGGTCTGTCTCTGGTCTGTCTCTATCTCTGGTCTGTCTCTGGTCTGTCTATGGTCTGTCTCTATCTCTGGTCTGTCTCTGGTCTGTCTCTGGTCTGTCTCTGTCTCTGGTCTGTCTCTATCTCTGGTCTGTCTCTATCTCTGGTATGTCTCTATCTCTGGTCTGTCTCTATCTCCGGTCTGTCTCTGGTCTGTCTCTATCTCTGGTCTGTCTTTGGTCTGTCTACGGTCTGTCTCTATCTCTGGTCTGTCTCTGGTCTGTCTCTGGTCTGTCTCTAGTCTGTCTCTGGTCTGTCTCTGTCTCTGGTCTGTCTCTGGTCTGTCTCTGGTCTGTCTCTATCTCTGGTCTGTCTCTGGTCTGTCTCTGGTCTGTCTCTATTTCTGGTCTGTCTCTAGTCTGTCTCTGGTCTGTCTCTGTCTCTGGTCTGTCTCTGGTCTGTCTCTATCTCTGGTCTGTCTCTATCTCTGGTCTGTCTCTATCTCTGGTCTGTCTCTATCTCTGGTCTGTCTCTGGTCTGTCTCTATCTCTGGTCTGTCTCTGGTCTGTCTATGGTCTGTCTCTATCTCTGGTCTGTCTCTGGTCTGTCTCTGGTCTGTCCCTGGTCTGTCTCTTTCCCTGGTCTGTCTCTAGTCTGTCTCTGGTCTGTCTCTGTCTCTGGTCTGTCTCTGGTCTGTCTCTATCTCTGGTCTGTCTCTGGTCTGTCTATGGTCTGTCTCTATCTCTGGTCTGTCTCTGGTCTGTCTCTGATCTGTCTCTGGTCTGTCTCTAGTCTGTCTCTGGTCTGTCTCTGTCTCTGGTCTGTCTCTGGTCTTTCTCTATCTCTGGTCTGTCTCTGGTCTGTCTATGGTCTGTCTCTATCTCTGGCATGTCTCTAGTCTGTCTCTGGTCTGTCTCTATCTCTGGTCTGTCTCTGGTCTGTCTCTATCTCTGGTCTGTCTCTGTCTCTGGTCTATCTCTGTCTCTGGTCTGTCTCTGCTTGTCTTTGTCTCTGGTCTGTCTCTGGTCTGTCTCTAGTCTGTCTCTGGTCTGTCTCTGTCTCTGGTCTGTCTCTGGTCTTTCTCTATCTCTGGTCTGTCTCTGGTCTGTCTATGGTCTGTCTCTATCTCTGGTATGTCTCTAGTCTGTCTCTGGTCTGTCTCTATCTCTGGTCTGTCTCTGGTCTGTCTCTGGTCTGTCTCTATCTCTGGTCTGTCTCTGTCTCTGGTCTATCTCTGTCTCTGGTCTGTCTCTGCTTGTCTTTGTCTCTGGTCTGTCTCTGGTCTGTCTCTGGTCAGTCTCTGATCTGTCTATGTCTTTGGTCTGTCTCTGGTCTGTGTCTGGTCTGTGTCTGGTCTGTGTCTGGTCTGTCTCTGGTTTGTCTCTATCTCTGGTCCATCTCTGGTCTGTCTATGGTCTGTCTCTATCTCTGGTCTGTCTCTGGTCTGTCTCTGGTCTGTCTCTGGTCTGTCTCTATCTCTGGTCTGTCTCTAGTCTGTCTCTGGTCTGTCTCTGTCTCTGGTCTGTCTCTGGTCTGTCTCTATCTCTGGTCTGTCTCTGGTCTGTCTATGGTCTGTCTCTATCTCTGGTATGTCTCTGGTCTGTCTCTGGTCTGTCTCTGGTCTGTCTCTATCTCTGGTCTGTCCTCTAGTCTGTCTCTGGTCTGTCTCTTTCTCTGGTCTGTCTCTGGTCTGTCTCTATCTCTGGTCTGTCTCTGTCTCTGGTCTGTCTCTGGTCTGTCTCTATCTCTGGTCTGTCTCTGTCTCTGGTCTGTCTCTGTCTCTGGTCTGTCTCTGCTTGTCTTTGTCTCTGGTCTGTCTCTGGTCTGTCTCTGGTCTGTCTCTGATCTGTCTCTGTCTTTGGTCTGTCTCTGGTCTGTCTCTGGTCTGTCTCTGCTTGCCTTTGTCTCTGATCTGTCTCTGTCTTTGGTCTGTCTCTGGTCTGTGTCTGGTCTGTCTCTGGTCTGTCTCTGGTCTGTCTCCATCTCTGATCTGTCTCTGCTTTTCTCTGATCTGTCTCTGTCTTTGGTCTGTCTCTGGTCTGTCTCTCATCTGTCTCAGTCTTGGCCTGCGCTGTGTCTGTCTCTGGTCTGTCTCTGGTCTGTCTCTGTCTCTGGTCTGTCTCTGGTCTGTCTCTATCTCTGGTCTGTCTCTGGTCTGTCTCTGGTCTGTCTCTATCTCTGGTCTGTCTCTGGTCTGTCTCTATCTCTGGTCTGTCTCTGGTCTGTCTCTGGTCTGTCTCTATCTCTGGTCTGTCTCTGGTCTGTCTATGGTCTGTCTCTATCTCTGGTCTGTCTCTGGTCTGTCTCTATCTCTGGTCTGTCTCTGTCTCTGGTCTGTCTCTGTCTCTGGTCTGTCTCTGCTTGTCTTTGTCTCTGGTCTGTCTCTGGTCTGTCTCTGGTCAGTCTCTGATCTGTCTCTGCTTGTCTTTGTCTCTGGTCTGTCTTTGGTCTGTCTCTGGTCTGTCTCTGGTCTGTCTCTGCTTGTCTTTGTCTCTGGTCTGTCTTTGGTCTGTCTCTGGTCTGTCTCTGCTTGCTTTTGTCTCTGATCTGTCTCTGTCTTTGGTCTGTCTCTGGTCTGTGTCTGGTCTGTGTCTGGTCTGTGTCTGGTCTGTCTCTGGTCTGTCTCTATCTCTGGTCTGTCTCTGGTCTGTCTCTGTCTCTGGTCTGTCTCTGGTTTGTCTCTATCTCTGGTCCATCTCTGGTCTGTCTATGGTCTCTCTCTATCTCTGGTCTGTCTCTGGTCTGTCTCTGGTCTGTCTCTGGTCTGTCTCTATCTCTGGTCTGTCTCTAGTCTGTCTCTGGTCTGTCTCTGTCTCTGGTCTGTCTCTGGTCTGTCTCTATCTCTGGTCTGTCTCTGGTCTGTCTATGGTCTGTCTCTATCTCTGGTATGTCTCTGGTCCGTCTCTGGTCTGTCTCTATCTCTGGTCTGTCTCTAGTCTGTCTCTGGTCTGTCTCTTTCTCTGGTCTGTCTCTGGTCTGTCTCTATCTCTGGTCTGTCTCTGGTCTGTCTCTATCTCTGGTCTGTCTCTGTCTCTGGTCTGTCTCTGTCTCTGGTCTGTCTCTGCTTGTTTTTGTCTCTGATCTGTCTCTGTCTTTGGTCTGTCTCTGGTCTGTCTCTGGTCTGTCTCTGCTTGCCTTTGTCTCTGATCTGTCTCTGTCTTTGGTCTGTCTCTGGTCTGTGTCTGGTCTGTCTCTGGTCTGTCTCTGGTCTGTCTCCGTCTCTGATCTGTCTCTGCTTGTCTCTGATCTGTCTCTGTCTTTGGTCTGTCTCTGGTCTGTCTCTCATCTGTCTCAGTCTTGGCCTGCGCTGTATCTGTCTCTGGTCTGTCTCTGGTCTGTCTCTGTCTCTGATCTGTCTCTGTCTCTGGTCTGTCTCTGGTCTGTCTCTTTCTCTGGTCTGTCTCTATCTATGGTCTGTCTCTGGTCTGTCTCTATCTCTGGTCTGTCTCTATCTCTGGTCTGTCTCTATCTCTGGTCTGTCTCTGGTCTGTCTCTATCTCTGGTCTGTCTCTGGTCTGTCTATGGTCTGTCTCTATCTCTGGTCTATCTCTGGTCTGTCTATATCTCTGGTCTGTCTCTATCTCTGGTCTGTCTCTGTCTCTGGTCTGTCTCTGGTCTGTCTCTGCTTGTCTTTGTCTCTGATCTGTCTCTGTCTTTGGTCTGTCTCTGGTCTGTCTCTGGTCTATGTCTGTTCTGTCTTTGTCTCTGATCTGTCTCAGTCTTGGCCTGCTCTGTCCCCGTCTGAGAGACGGAGAGAGAGCTGAGCAGGGGAGATGTGTGTGTGAGAGGTGCCAAGCCAGGATTGATATGTTTGCCCATCCAGATCTCTGTCGACAGGTGGGCCCGCTCAACCCTGCCATCGGCCCGTGCCAGTCTGTGCCAGCCAGTGCCAGCCCGTGCCAGCCTTGCCAGTCCCTCACAGCATATGGGGCCAAACGGGTGCCCAGTGCACTACTTAACAGAGAGCAGTAGCAGTAGCAGACAATGTTTACAACTGCACACACACTCACACACTCTCACACACACACAATATACATCCGAGCCACTGTGTGTGTGTGTGTGTGTGTGTGTGTGTGTGTGTGTGTGTGTGTGTGTGTGTGTGTGTGTGTGTGTGTGTGTGTGTGTGTGTGTGTGTGTGTGTGGTGTGTGTGTGTGTGTGTGTTTGTGACCCATCCCAGTATGATGCCAAGGAGTCTAAGTAACAGTAGAACTAGCTTGAAGTGGAGTCTTAGTAACAGCAGAACAAGCTTGGAGTGGAGTCTTAGTAACAGCAGAACAAGCTTGGAGTGGAGTCTTAGTAACAGCAGAACAAGCTTGAAGTGGAGTCTTAGTAACAGCAAAACAAGCTTGGAGTGGAGTCTTAGTAACAGCAGAACAAGCTTGGAGTGGAGTCTTAGTAACAGCAGAACAAGCTTGGAGTGGAGTCTTAGTAACAGCAGAACAAGCTTGGAGTGGAGTCTTAGTAACAGCAGAACAATCTTGGAGTGGAGTCTTAGTAACAGCAGAACAAGCTTGGAGTGGAGTCTTAGTAACAGCAGAACAATCTTGGAGTGGAGTCTTAGTAACAGCAGAACAATCTTGGAGTGGAGTCTTAGTACAGCAGAACAAGCTTGGAGTGGAGTCTTAGTAACAGCAGAACAAGCTTGGAGTGGAGTCTTAGTAACAGCAGAACAAGCTTGAAGTGGAGTCTTAGTAACAGCAGAACAAGCTTGGAGTGGAGTCTTAGTAACAGCAGAACAAGCTTGGAGTGGAGTCTTAGTAACAGCAGAACAAGCTTGAGTGGAGTCTTAGTAACAGCAGAACAAGCTTGGAGTGGAGTCTTAGTAACATCAGAACAAGCTTGGAGTGGAGTCTTAGTAACAGCAGAACAAGCTTGGAGTGGAGTCTTAGTAACAGCAGAACAAGCTTGGAGTGGAGTCTTAGTAACAGCAGAACAAGCTTGGAGTGGAGTCTTAGTAACAGCAGAACAAGCTTGGAGTGGAGTCTTAGTAACAGCAGAACAAGCTTGGAGTGGAGTCTTAGTAACAGCAGAACAAGCTTGGAGTGGAGTCTTAGTAACAGCAGAACAAGCTTGGAGTGGAGTCTTAGTAACAGCAGAACAAGCTTGGAGTGGAGTCTTAGTAACAGCAGAACAAGCTTGGAGTGGAGTCTTAGTAACAGCAGAACAAGCTTGGAGTGGAGTCTTAGTAACAGCAGAACAAGCTTGGAGTGGAGTCTTAGTAACAGCAGAACAAGCTTGGAGTGGAGTCTTAGTAACAGCAGAACAAGCTTGGAGTGGAGTCTTAGTAACAGCAGAACAAGCTTGAGTGGAGTCTTAGTAACAGCAGAACAAGCTTGAGTGGAGTCTTAGTAACAGCAGAACAAGCTTGGAGTGGGAGTCTTAGTAACAGCAGAACAAGCTTGGAGTGGAGTCTTAGTAACAGCAGAACAAGCTTGGAGTGGAGTCTTAGTAACAGCAGAACAAGCTTGGAGTGGAGTCTTAGTAACAGCAGAACAAGCTTGGAGTGGAGTCTTAGTAACAGCAGAACAAGCTTGGAGTGGAGTCTTAGTAACAGCAGAACAAGCTTGGAGTGGAGTCTTAGTAACAGCAGAACAAGCTTGGAGTGGAGTCTTAGTAACAGCAGAACAAGCTTGGAGTGGAGTCTTAGTAACAGCAGAACAAGCTTGGAGTGGAGTCTTAGTAACAGCAGAACAAGCTTGGAGTGGAGTCTTAGTAACAGCAGAACAAGCTTGGAGTGGAGTCTTAGTAACAGCAGAACAAGCTTGAAGTGGAGTCTTAGTAACAGCAGAACAAGCTTGAAGTGGAGTCTTAGTAACAGTGTTGGAGGGTTTGGAGTTTGAATAGCTTTGTCTCAATGGCTGTTGAAAGGGCACTACTCAACAGCATTGTTCTTGGTTATAGCACAAATGTGTGTGTGTGTGTGCATTCATATTATCATCATCATTATTTCAATGTATTGTAACCAGTGTGTGGAAATAGCTAACCAGCAGCTACTCTCTTTGAAAACATTCTAAAGGTTTCAACAAACTTTTATTTTATTGAACAGGAATTTCTGAACGACCTTTGCTCTGGCTTTTCACACACACACACACACACACACACACACACACACACACACACACACACACACACACACACACACACACACACACACACACACACACACACACACACACACACACACACACACACACACACACACACACTCAGAGCTTTACACTGTGTGTATGTGTGTGTGTGTGTGTGTGTGTGTGTGTGTGTGTGTATGTGTGTGTGTGTGTGTGTGTGTGTGTGTGTGTGTGTGTGTGTGTGTGTGTGTGTGTGTGTGTGTGTGTGTGTGTGTGTGTCAGTGTATATACGTGTCTGTATACGTGTGTCTTCACCTCTGTTCTACATGGTGTGTTCATGTCACTGTAGTTTTCTAGCCTGTGTTTTGGAACAGGAGACAACGTCCTCTGGCCTGTGTGTATGAACAGGAGACAACATCCTCTGGCCTGTGTGTATGAACAGAGAGTCTGACAACATCCTCTGGCCTGTGTGTATGAACAGAGAGTCTGCCAACATCCTCTGGCCTGTGTATATGAACAGAGAGTCTGACAACATCCTCTGGCCTGTGTGTATGAACAGAGAGTCTGCCAACATCCTCTGGCCTGTGTGTATGAACAGAGAGTCTGACAACATCCTCTGGCCTGTGTGTATGAACAGAGAGTCTGCCAACATCCTCTGGCCTGTGTGTATGAACAGAGAGTCTGACAACATCCTCTGGCCTGTGTGTATGAACAGAGAGTCTGCCAACATCCTCTGGCCTGTGTGTATGAACAGAGAGTCTGCCAACATCCTCTGGCCTGTGTGTATGAACAGAGAGTCTGACAACATCCTCTGGCCTGTGTGTATGAACAGAGAGTCTGCCAACATCCTCTGGCCTGTGTGTATGAACAGAGAGTCTGACAACATCCTCTGGCCTGTGTGTATGAACAGAGAGTCTGCCAACATCCTCTGGCCTGTGTGTATGAACAGAGAGTCTGACAACATCCTCTGGCCTGTGTGTATGAACAGAGAGTCTGCCAACATCCTCTGGCCTGTGTGTATGAACAGAGAGTCTGACAACATCCTCTGGCCTGTGTGTATGAACAGAGAGTCTGCCAACATCCTCTGGCCTGTGTGTATGAACAGAGAGTCTGACAACATCCTCTGGCCTGTGTGTATGAACAGAGAGTCTGACAACATCCTCTGGCCTGTGTGTATGAACAGAGAGTCTGACAACATCCTCTGGCCTGTGTGTATGAACAGAGAGTCTGACAACATCCTCTGGCCTGTGTGTATGAACAGAGAGTCTGCCAACATCTTCTGGCCTGTGTGTATGAACAGAGAGTCTGACAACATCCTCTGGCCTGTGTGTAGGAACAGAGAGTCTGCCAACATCCTCTGGCCTGTGTGTATGAACAGAGAGTCTGCCAACATCCTCTGGCCTGTGTGTATGAACAGAGAGTCTGACAACATCCTCTGGCCTGTGTGTATGAACAGAGAGTCTGCCAACATCCTCTGGCCTGTGTGTATGAACAGAGAGTCTGACAACATCCTCTGGCCTGTGTGTATGAACAGAGAGTCTGACAACATCCTCTGGCCTGTGTGTATGAACAGAGAGTCTGACAACATCCTCTGGCCTGTGTGTATGAACAGAGAGTCTGACAACATCCTCTGGCCTGTGTGTATGAACAGAGAGTCTGACAACATCCTCTGGCCTGTGTGTATGAACAGGGAGTCTGACAACATCCTCTGGCCTGTGTGTATGAACAGAGAGTCTGACAACATCCTCTGGCCTGTGTGTATGAACAGAGAGTCTGCCAACATCCTCTGGCCTGTGTGTATGAACAGAGAGTCTGACAACATCCTCTGGCCTGTGTGTATGAACAGAGAGTCTGCCAACATCCTCTGGCCTGTGTGTATGAACAGAGAGTCTGACAACATCCTCTGCCCTGTGTGTATGAACAGAGAGTCTGACAACATCCTGTGGCCTGTGTGTATGAACAGAGAGTCTGACAACATCTTCTGGCCTGTGTGTATGAACAGAGAGTCTGCCAACATCCTCTGGCCTGTGTGTATGAACAGAGAGTCTGACAACATCCTCTGGCCTGTGTGTATGAACAGAGAGTCTGCCAACATCCTCTGGCCTGTGTGTATGAACAGAGAGTCTGACAACATCTTCTGGCCTGTGTGTATGAACAGAGAGTCTGCCAACATCCTCTGGCCTGTGTGTATGAACAGAGAGTCTGACAACATCCTCTGGCCTGTGTGTATGAACAGAGAGTCTGCCAACATCCTCTGGCCTGTGTGTATGAACAGAGAGTCTGACAACATCCTCTGGCCTGTGTGTATG
>NW_022263584.1:47500-49734 GCF_002021735.2 Oncorhynchus kisutch
GGTTGAGCACAGCAGCATGTACTGCTTCCAAACACATTCGTATGACTTTGCTGTAAGTGAGCACTCAAGTGGACATAGTATGCTTTCGTATGTTTTCTCCATAAATGATTATTTAATAGGATTTTCTCCTTTCAGAATGAGGTCCCAGGTCTTTTTTGAAAGCCCTAGCTATCCACCCAAAGGGCATGGACTTACCAGAGAGGTCAGTGGCCATTCAGGACAGGGCGGAGTGAACACACCAGCCAATAAACCGTCACGGCAGTGTGAGTTACTACCCAGTTTGGGCCAATCGTAAATCAGATCAATAGTAAATCAGATCAGTGTAATGCAAGGTTCTGACGGGCTGGGTTGGGCCGCGCCGAGCGGCTTCTCGTTAAATTTGCCCGAAGTCCTGCACACGTTTTATGACGGAGAATCAGAGCACTAAATGAACAGAGGGGATAGGACCCGTAAACCTAAGAAGACAGGGGAAAGAGAGAGATGAGGAAGAGGATGAGAGGAGAGGTGGTGAAAGACGGGAGTTTGATGTGAGGAGGAGTGATGACAGGACAATAGAAGACAGGAAGGAGTGAATCAGCAACATGACTTGTACTGTATGAGTCTGAGTGATAGAGAGAGAAAACACCAGTACATCACGTTACAACACTGTGTGTGTTTCAGAGGGAGAGACTGTGTTCATATGGGAGACAGTACCGTTGTACCAGGCCCATCTGTGTGTCAGAGAGACAGTACCGTTGTACCAGGCCCATCTGTGTGTCAGAGAGACAGTACAGTTGTACCATGCCCATCTGTGTGTCAGAGAGACAGTACCGTTGTACCAGGCCCATCCGTGTGTTAGAGAGACACTACCGTTGTACCAGGCCCATCTGTGTGTCAGAGAGACAGTACAGTTGTACCAGGCCCATCTGTGTGTCAGAGAGACAGTACCGTTGTACAATGCCCATCCGTGTGTCAGAGAGACAGTACCGTTGTACCATGCCCATCCGTGTGTCAGAGAGACAGTAACATTGTACCAGGCCCATCTGTGTGTCAGGGAGACAGTACAGTTGTACCAGGCCCATTTGTGTGTCAGAGAGACAGTAACCGTTGTACCAGGCCCATCTGTGTGTCAGAGAGACAGTACCGTTGTACCAGGCCCATCTGTGTGTCAGAGAGACAGTACCGTTGTACCATGCCCATCCGTGTGTTAGAGAGACAGTACAGTTGTACCATGCCCATCCGTGTGTTAGAGAGACAGTACCATTGCACTGTGTTCATCCATGTTAGAGACTGAGTTTGTTGGCCCTCTGAGAACCCCCCTCCCTGTGTGTAAATGTGTGTCTACCTCAGCAGCTTGTGTGAGCTTTTGTGTGCTTGCGTGTGTGCGTGCTTGCGTGTAAGTGTGCGTGTGTAAGTGTGTGTCTGTGTGTGTGCGTGGGTGGGTACATGTGTGTGTTAGAGTGTTTGTGTGTGTGAGTTGGGTAATGAAGGGAGTGGATGATCCTCTGTGCTTCATGGGAGGAATGGCCTGATAGATGATCTTTATCTGGAGCCCTGGGGGATGAGACTTCAGCAGCTAGAATACCACCACCACTAATCCACCTATCCTGCCCTGCTCTACCCTGCCCTGCTCTATTCCTGCCCTGCTCTAATCCTGCCTGCTCCTGCTCTATCCTGCCCTGCTCTAACCCTGCCCTGCTCTATGCCTGCCCTGCTCTATCCTGCCCTGCCTCTCCTGACATGCTCTATCCTGCCCTGCTCTATACCCTGCCCTATTCTATTCTGCCCTGCTCTATCCTGCCCTGCTCTACCCTGCCCTAACTCTATTCTGCCTGCTCCACTCTGCCTGCCCTCTATTCTGCCCTGCTCTATTCTGCCCTGCTCTATTCTGCCCTGCTCTATCCTGCCCCTGCTGCTATCCTGCCCTGCTCTATCCTGACATGCTCTATCCTGCCCTGCTCTATCCTGCCCTGCTCTATGCTGACATGCTGCTATCCCTGCCTGCTCTACCCTGCCCTGCTCTATCCTGACATGGCTGCCTATCCTGCCCTGCTCTATCCCTGCTCATGCCCTCTACCACTGCCCTGCTCTATCCTGCCCTGCTCTAGGCTCTGCCCTGCTCTATGCCTGACTATGTTGCATCCTGCCCTGCTCTACCTGCCCTGCTCTAATCCTGCCCTGCTCTACCTGCCCTGCTCCTATCCTGCCCTGCTCTATCCTGACCTGCTCTATCCTGCCTGCTCTATCCTGCCTGC